>NW_024881662.1:755000-908996 GCF_019059575.1 Amphibalanus amphitrite
ACTCGTGCCGTGCATGACTCGCGGAATATGTTACAAAATGCCGTAGTCGGACGAGTGGAAGGGGACAGGGAGGCCGGTACGGGCAGGGCCGGCATGTGGTCGGGACGCGGATTTAGTTAGTGTGCGACGTGCGTGGATATTGATCGTGCTACATGTTACAGGGCCGGGGAATTAGGGTAATTGTGGTATTGAATATGTCGATCGTATTCGGGGGGAGGGGAGAGGGGAAGTGGGTGTTTTAACGTAACGATCCCGCTAAACGGAGGGGGGGGGGGGGGAGAGCCAGTTGCGTGCACGGCTGAGCCCTCGTTGCCCTGGGTCCCCGACGTGCGTGTGGCGAAGGAGGGGTGCCAGGTTTAGTCTGTGTGGGTAACGCTACAGGAAAACCGCTGCCGTCGCTTGTCTGCTGTCTAATCAAAAATGTGTTGGTGTATTTTACGTAAGGGGAGGCCAGTTTTCATGGATGGATGTTGCGTCCGACAGCCGTTGGCCCCAGTCTGGGCCATGCAGTCAGTACCTTGTTCGCTTTCCCACGTTCGTGGTTCGTGGTCTGAAGATTGTTCACACTTTGGCTGCTCCATTAAAGCCCTTTTTCGTTACCAAATTCACTGTGTCCTGCGTGGGAATGCGTTGGTGATGTAGGGGTGGTGAACGGTGCAGCTCCAGTGTATCTGGTTCTGTGTCCTGTATTATGCAGTGCGGGTGGGGAGAGGCTGTGTGTAATGCCGTGCACCAGCTGTTGTGCGCGTCTTTACTGGTGTGCCTGGCTCTACGCTCTGTTTGGGGGACTGCACTGTCGTGTGCATAGACTGAGGACCATATCTGATATCGTGCTCTATTTGTACGCGTCTGTGCAGTGTCTGGTGCCTGGTATCATACAGCGCGTGTCCGAGATATGCGTCCCGGCCGTATCGTTCCTAATGTCGCAGAAGACACACTTTTCCATCATTTGTGCCTAGTATCCACCGTGACGTCAGTCCATTCGTGCCGTGCCCTGCAGGCTGTGCTGTGCCATACCCTTCAGTCACGTCTCTCGTATGGTACATGCACTGAGCAGCTGTGCCGTGGCTGTGGCTTGTTATGCTATGCCGTGCTGGTTGTTTGCGACGTATTATCCCACCTTTCCGAAGGATGTTCCTCTGTTAGCACCATGTCGTGTCGTGTTGTCTCGGGCTCACGGCGGCCGCCGCCGCTCACCCCCAGGCCGCGGCAAGCCCGGCTGGGGTAAGGACGCCACGCGGCCGCCCTGGTGGCCCAAGGACGTGCCCTGGGCCAATGTGCGCATGGACGCGCGCACTGACGAACAGAAGCAGAAGGTGACGGGCCGGCGGGAGGCGGCATCACTCACTCACCCGCCCCGGCCGGACGACCGGCCCACCGGCCCCGACCGGGGCGGCGCACCGCGCATGGCTCTGTGTCGTTCTCTGTACTTATTGGCTTACGTTTGCATGTGTTCCCATTAGGCAAGGGTAAGCCCGGCTGGGGCAAGCTGTCGGCGCGTCCCGACTGGTGGCCCAAAGGCGTGCCGTGGGCTAATGTCAGAATGGACAACCGCAACGAGGAGGATAAGGCCAAAGTACGCACCCCTTTTTTGTTTCTTTGGTTTTGCGCCGCGCTTTGTTGGTTTTAGCGTTGCCGTTTGCCTTTGACTAGTCTGGTTGTTGTGACGTGCACTTAGCGTGATGTTTATCGTTCTACCGGCATGCAGCGGTTACCGTTACATTTACATAGTTCTGCATTCAGTTCAGCCGGCCTCATTAACTCTACTGCAACGCCATTATATATGTCCGCCTTAATGTGATGTCGCTTTGATTGTCCTTCACTCAATTAATCCGTTAAACGTGCCAACTTCGGGCCAAAGAGAGAGTAAGCCCTCATCGGTTTGGTACAATAATTGGTGTTATTCCAGTTTATGTGTTCCCCTTTACGTGACCACTCTTTACCTCTGCTTCAAATCTCCCTTCTGTTTTGATTTTCTGTCCGTGTAATCCCTTTAGCAGTCCATCGTAGGTAATGACATCTCCCTCTCCATCTTCTTGATCAGTGTCCTCCACTCTTTATCACTTTCCCTTTTCCCTGTCCTCTGCTTACCTCTTCTCGCCTCTTCTCTCCTTTCCTTTCCTCTGCTCTCCTCTGCTCTGCTCTCCTCTCCTCTGCTCTCCTCTCCTCTTCTCTCCTCTCCTCTCCTCTCCTCTCCTCTCCTCTCCTCTCCTCTCCTCTCCTCTCCTCTCCTCTCCTCTCATCTCTCATCTCCCCTCCTCTCCTCCCCTGTTTCGCTCCCTCTCCCAGCTCTCAGCCCTGCCACCGCTGACCCAGCGCCACCCCGTCTCTGCGGACACCAGGTGTCGTGGACGCACGCGCTGCGGCAGATCGTCATCAACTGCTACCGGTACCACGGCCGGGACGACTTGCTGCCGGCCTTCTCTGACGATGACGAGGTCAAATCACTGCCGGGGAGTGGCAGCGGCACCGGCGGCAGTGCGGGAGGAGGGGGAGGCGGCGCGCCGGGAGGCGTCATACGCACCGCGCCGCCCAAACTCAACCTGCAGGGACTGGTGAGTGGCGCAGCTGTAGTTCAGTAATAGGAGTAGTGAGTAGTGATGAAAGTTTGCAGTAGTGTAGTCAGCCACTACGTCCTGCTGTTCTGGGGAAGAACCTCGCAAGCGCTTGCTTCTGTCGATGAATATTGCCGATTGGTAGAGTTCTATCTAATAACCGCCGAGTTGTCTATCCTGTGTTGACATAAGCTTATCTAGACGCTCTCTCATGCCAACCACTGTCATGTATCTAACCTGCCTTTGATTGCTGTCCCAGAAGGACATCCGCCAGTCGCTGCGACCACCACCTCTCCCGCTGACCACACTATCAACTCGCTCGCTGACCTGTCTGCCGCAGAACGTGCCCTCCCAGTACTCCCATACGGTGGTACAGACCATCAGCAACCCCGACGGCACCGTCAGCATCATCCACGTGGACCCCAACAACCCTGTCATCACACTGCCAGACGGAACACAGGCGCACGTGCAGGGCGTCACCACGGTGAGGGAACAGCTGCCAGCGGCGCTGTCTTGCTGGCATAATAGTTATCTTGGGTCGTATGACTCGATTTTGGGGAGGTAGGGGTAGGGGACGGTAGTGAGGTGGTTTAGTTGGTGCTGCTAGAACTAGACTACAGAATGGCTAGAATATAGAGAGAATTATATGTTGAAAGCTAGAGTGTAGTTGGCTGCAGCTAGTCCCACATGAGATGACTGTTGGCCAGTCCGTAGAATACCAGATGCTTCGTCATGTAATCCTCGGCTGTTGTCTTCGAACTTTCGTCGAGCAGACGCCTCGCTAACCATCGTTTGAAATTCACGTCAGACCGCCACCAGCCGCCCAATGACCAGATACTGTTGTCAAGGTCGATTAAAATGTGTTGTGTGCAACAATGTATTCGTAGGCCCCCACCAAACTTTCGCTCTGATCTCCAGGAGGAAGTCATCATAAGACGACGCTTTATTTGAGTGTTTTGGTTTTTAGCGCATTTCCTTCACAGATTACCCGGCATCAGTGCGTCACCTGTACCGCAACTGCGGGTCACACTCCCGTGTCCACGTCTGACCCCACCCCGACCTGACCCTGACCGGCTGCGCGGGCCGTGTCTAGCCTTCGTCTATGCTTCAGGCGGACGGCCTGGACGGAGACGGTGGCCAGACGATGAACATCGACCTGAGCTCTGTCACCGAGGCTACCATCAATGCCGAGGGACATCTGGTACTCAACGGTGTCGGAGATGACGCAGGTGAGAGGAGTGGTACGGATGGATGGGGATGGAGTGAAGGGAGGGGACACGGAAGCGTGTGGATGACGAAGGGTGTGGTGGACGACGGGACGTAGGAGTGGACGTGTGAGGGACAGTGAAGCTCGTTTGGTGGTTGTTGCAGGGTGCAGGTTTGGTTGGGTGTGGAATAAGTGAAGCCAATTTTACTGGCCTATGTCTGATTGTGTACTAGAGCCATTTCCCGTCAACATGCTTCAGTTCATTAGTAGCATGATCGTTGCTTCGTTGGCTGCGTCTTTACGGAAATGCGTGGGTATTCCTTTTCGAGACTTGCCTGTTTGTTTTCACAGACCAGCTAGTCGTTTGCCCGTGTGCTTGCTGACCCCTCATGTTTCCCCTTTGGCAGCGTTCTCGGCGGGCAACATGGTGACGATCCCGATCAGCTCGTCCATGTACCACACGGTGGTGGCCAACGTACAACACGTTCAGAGCGCCGACGGCCAGACTCTGCAGGTAGGACGGCTCGCCGACCCGCCACCCTGACCTGACCTGACCCGGTCCTTTACTTGACAGGCTACCAGCCAGAGTCCGGTGATGAAAACTGCGCGGCTGATAGTAGTGGTGGGTTCTGGTGTTATGTTTATTGTTTACTAACCTGTTGCTTGTTTACTAACGGGACGCGTGTGTCTTCTAATGGGACGTGCATTAGTTACCATGGAACGTCTGCCTTCACTAACAGAACCAGTGCCAGTTCCAGTGGAACGCTGGCTTTTGCGGGTGTGTGTTTGTGGGGTAGCACACCGCACGGTGGCGTTTCCTACACTAACCAGAAGCCGGTTGCTGCCGTTGGTGCTTTGGGTTGTTAACTTTTTCCTTATGTTTGTGGTGGTTTTGTTTGGGAGGCAATGAAACACTGAGAAACTGGCTATATGCTCTCTTGGTGGAAGATAAAAATGGCTGGTCACTAGTCAGCGTGCCGCCTCACCCAGGTGAATTAGGGAACAATTTTCAGAAATTTGATGCCTAATCAACTATAATGAGCAGTGTGGCCAGTCTCTTCCGTTTCCTCGCTGCCGTGTGTTAGTGTCTCGGTGATGGCCTTGGGTGACCCGTGCGCGGCCGGTCCGACCCTCTCTCCTGCACCCTCGGGTACCAGAGGGATGGGACTAACCAGCCCTCCGCTACCGCCCACCACCACCGCTGCTAGGTGGTGCATCCAGTGGTGCACCTACCAAAACTGGAGTCAGACGAGACCTCTGAGACGGCCGAGGCCGAGGAGGGCGATGCCGAGCCCATCACGGTCGAAATGATCGCCGAGTCGGATGAAATCGACGAGATCAGTCAGGTCAGGCGGCAGTGAGCTGCCTGTCTGCCGCCCCCGCCCCTGGCACCGCTGCGGCCGCCCGCCCGCCCGGCTCACGCCGCCACTGCATGCTTTCGATGTCGAGCTGTGATGGCTGCTGTGGTTTGCGGCAAGGTAGTGGTCGCAGTCCAGGCATGCCGCAGAGGCTGGTGTTTTCATTTTTCAGGAAAGCTTCAGATGTTCAGAAGTGGCGGCAACTTCGTCATGCATGGTTGTTTCACGTTTGTCCGTTTCGTCATATTGTATGGTGTTGATTTATTGGTTGATCACCGTTTTGTTTACAGCATATTGTTTACTTCGTTTTGTCATACTCTTGTGTACGATGCTGCGCAAGCCATCGTAATCAAACCATCATTTCTCATGTCTGAGTTTACGCGTTTCGCATTCAGCTGTACTGCCTGTATCTTATTTGCACTTTCATCGTGTTTTGTTCTTCAATGTTTTATGTTCAGAATTCGTCTACTTTTCACAGTTCGTCGCTACAGGCTGTTTTCGTAAAATCTTCGGTGTTGATTCATTTTATGCAAGCACTTGACGAAGCCCTTCCTAAATGTTTGAAAATGCCGGCGACGCCCGGCCCCAGAGTGTTTCACCGAATGTGCATTTTGTAATTATTCTTCACACTGCATGTAGGTCGCCGAAGATATGTGGAAAGAAGTTCAGGTGTTGATGTTAGAAGCTAAAACTGTTGCAGGACACAATTTACCAGAACTATCATCTAATCGCCGCTTATCATGTGTAATTGGCGCGGGGGATTGCTCTCTAATGACTGCTGAAGTCTCTGACTGGTGTCTCATGTCCCATTAAACCTGCTAGTCCTGCTCTTAGTCCTGCTATTAAACCTGCTAGTCCCAGCTCATCACTCCTGTCTGCCCCCAGCGTGCAGCTCGTAAAACTAACGTCTCTCCGTTCGCCGGCAGGTGTCCTCCGGGTGCTCCCCGGTCCACGTGGCGGAGGAGGCGTGCTCCCAGGACGTGAAGCCGGTCGTAGTCAAGTCAGCACCCAGCGGCGATTGAGGCCGGCCACTCTAGGACTCCGTTTGTTACCTGCTGTAGAGTAGAAATCCAGGCGCCGCCCCACTCAGCCCGGCCGCCACACTGGGCATTACATCTCATCGACGTCAAACGGCGGCGGCGGCGGCGGTGGTGGCGGTGGCCCCAAGACAACGTTCATGACAGAAGTGTTGACTGTTCAACGCGTCGTCGCGCGTCACTTCGAGATTCTTAATCGTGTCATTCTCGGGTCATTTGGCGTGCGTGGCGGATCCGCGCGCTATCGTGTCTATGCATGTGTGCGTTTACTGTGTGCCGGCACCGGCGGCTGCCCGGCCCCCCGGCGCCGCCGAGGCCAATCTCATCTCGTTCTCTACGCTCATTGACGCCACTCTGAGGCGTTACTGTGCGTCCGACGTCACACGTCATCTTCTCACGGTCGCTCGCGCACCCATCCTTCAACAGTCATCTGTGTTCAACGCTCGACGTGGCATCGCTGCGTGGTCGCCGTCATCCATTTGTACTGTGCAGACCGCTGGCGACGGTCAGTCGGCCGGCGACCCTCCCAGCTTTCCGTGTTAGGTCGTGCTAGGTGAGTAGCTTTTCGTGTGCAATGTGCCGAACGGAGGGCGGCGGCGCTGTATTGATGTCAGTGTCGCCGCCAGGGGACAGGACGTCTGCCCGGGACCGGCCAGACCCCTCACGGCGGTTTTGTTGACTGTCGGGCAGTTGTGACGGCTCCCAAAACAGCTTGGCCATATATTGCCGTTGTACTTAAACTAGGAGTGCTTTGAATTAACGAATATATGTGGACGTTCTAGTGTGACTGTGAGGGAATGAGTTGCACAGGGTTGGGAGCTCCTGCGAACTTATCTCGCAGCCAAGACGCACACGGAAAGGGGTGGGGATGGGGCAGACGGGTCCGTGCAACAAGAAGCTTGAGGGACATGCCGGCTTTTGAGGCCCCTCGCGATGACCTCTGCGGACCCACGCAGATCTATCTTGGCCCATGCATGCTCCTGGGGCCCACAGTTTCTTGGGCCCTCTCCACTCAGGCTTCTCGATGCACCATGTCTATTGTCTGTTGTTGGAGCCCACTCGTTGATCGCTAAGGGCCCCTCGCCGGCACCAGTGGCCCACCCTGGCTTCTGAAGGTCCTCACGACGGCCTCTGGCAACCCTCGCGGCGGTCTCTGAGGGACCCACAGATAACAGAGGGTCCCATGCGGACTCCTGGGCCCCCACGCCGGCTACACGATGCACCAACCTGCTCCTGGGGTTCCCTCGTCGACATCTTAAGGCCCCTCGCCGACATCAGAAGGCCCCACCCAGGAAATTGGGAACCTACACCGGCTCTTAGGGGCCCCAAGCCGGCCTTTGGTGGCATCGCGCAGATTCCTAGTGCTCAATACCATCTTATAGGGTCAAAGGGGCCTCGGAGGACCCCACCTAAGCTCTTAAGACCCGCCCCTTATGCAGGGTTATCTGAGCTGACAAGCAGGCTCCTGGGCTCAACATCTGCTTAACAGTGACAGTCCTCACCCTGAAATTTGAGGCCCCTACGCTGGCCTCTTGAAGGTTCTCACAGTAGCTCCTGTCCCCTCGATTCATGGGTCTCCATATCCTGGAGCCCCTCACCGTTTTTGAGGGTCTCTACGCAGAGACCTTGAACGTAAATCAGTGTTTGTCATTTCATAGCATTTATAAACAAAAGCTCGGACGGAGCAAAATTTAACAGCGCTGAGAGCCCTTTCCATCTGGGACATTGGCAAAGAAGCCGAATGTCACCCCCTCCCCCTTAAAAGCAATGTGTGGGCGTCTGCTCACAAAGCTAACAAGCTACGTTGGTGCAACAGAAAAGTGCCTTTGGTTTCTTTTCATTCCACGAAAAAATAACAGTGCCATGCAAAGGTTTATTTGCGGATAACCGTAGCATGGCTAACGTATGCACAACAATGCGCACAGAAGCACTTTCAAACGAATCCTGTTCGAAATACACAACCTATTCTTCATCATCGCAATTCGTATGTAAAACGAGGAGAGACGCAACACGGCTCCTCTCGGGCTTTCTGAGCTCAAGCCACGTAGAACACAGTTCACACTGTACTCACGAACCGCACAGAGCACAGTACACACTGATCGGTATACACTTGGCACACGGGTAACAAATGCAATTGATACACATTATGCGGGCCGACATCTTGGTGACCCCCATCACAAGCGGTGACTAGTTTAAACGCTTAAACCAATCCGACCGAGCAGGCCGGCCGGCCGGCGGCGGCAGTCCGCCCTCGTTGTTCGCTGGCCCACCCCTGCCCGCGTGGTCCCGTCTTAGACCCAGCTCCGGCAGCACGGAGTACGCCAAGAATCCCCCCGGAGGGACGCACGGCCCGTGCTCCCCCTACCAGGGCCCCAGGAGCTCCTCGACAGACCCCAGCGAATCCCAGCGGGAGAGTCACATTGCAAACACAAACGTAGAAAATAAACACTCGGGAAGCCGGCTGGCCAGCCGCAGAGGAAGCGCCAGGTGACGTCGATCGCTGGGCCGCTGTTTGCGTGATCGGAGCAGCGCTCGACACGAGCCATCTATACACTACAGACACCAGCGCAACAGATACGGTACTCCAATCGACTCTTGGTTCAACCCTCAGCTCAAATTGCGACATTTTCTTCAATTGGCATCATCACACACACACTCGTCCATTCAAAATACTCTCGGGCCGTTTTCACTCGCAGTTTCACATTTGCCGGGCCCTCTGGCGGCCGGTGTTGGTCCCTGGCGCGCTCCCACCCTCTCCCCGTCCCTCCCACCCTCTGTCCTGCTCCGGCTGCAGTCAGCTGTCTGCTCCATCCACCCCCACTTGGATGGGCTCGCCGTTACTGCGGCGCTGCAGGAAGAAGTAGAGGATGCCGGCCTGAGCCATGACGTCCACCGTGCCGGCAGCCAGGAGGTCCGGCTGGACGGCAGAGTCGGCCTGCGGACCCGGCCGCAGCAGAGTTGGACCGAACACCGTGGCCAGGTTGTGCAGGGACATCTTGTTGAACACCTCGGCCTTGTTCACCCTGCAGAAGGAACGGTCGGTCAGTGACAGATAAAAGATAGGGGACAAACGAGCTGGCAATGTTTGGAAAAAAATGACAAAAGTCGATATGCCACCTCGCTTCGCTAGCTTTCAGTATAAACCATGCTATGTAACCGCTCCAGGGAGCTGACTCAGACATAACCAGCTCCCTTCTCCCCTAATGAACGACTAAATGGCTCCTTTTCGCTTTTTGCCAAAAATGTGCAGTGTGTGGTGTGCACTCCGCATTCAATAGCAGGTCCCAGCCAATCGCTCCCACACCGCACCCCATTGATACTGCTCGCAACACTACCCCGCTCCCACGGCCCACACGAAGGGGGCCGGGAGTTTGTTCCGGCGATTTCACTCGCCGGACGCAGCGCCGACGGCCAAGGTCAGGGCTGTTGTGTTCCGTCCGGCGGCGCCGGTGCTGGCGCCAGTCCGACTGCGATAACGAGCCAGTCGCCGATAGTGGCGGTCATGGGACCAGGGAGGAGAGGGGAGGGGGGGGGGATAATCAGAGTGTGGGCGACGAAAGGGAAGCGTGTTAACCTGGTCTGAGAGGAGTTTAGTTATGAGGCTTGAGAGTGAGGACTCCTCACTCTCAAGCCTCATAACACGGAAAGGTTAGCGAGACAGGGCTTCATCCCTCTCCTAAAAATTTACCTCATTACATACATCATTCTACAAAACATCTCGACGTTATGTCCATAGGGTTGAAACCGTTTCATTCACTCCAATCTCCACCCCAAACAAAGGCTGTCTTTTCCGCACTCACTTGATGAGGTGCTCAATCAGGTAGACAATGATGCTCTGGTTAAGCTGCGGCAGCTGCGAGAACAGCTGCAGCAGCCGCCGCCGGCGCAGAGGCAGGTCCGGGCTGCTGAACGCGTCGAAAAACATGCCGTAGAGCCCGTCGGTGAAGAGCGCCTCTGGGAGCTCGCGCAGGTAGAGCTTCAGCAGTCCGGTCACCGAGTGGATGTCCACCTCTTTGATCAGCTGCTCGGCCTCGTAGATGTCTGCAGGACACAAACAGAAGAAACGTTAGGGACCTTCAAGGTACATACATAGCGTGAAACACGTATAATTACAAGGAACGTGATCGTGAAAGCTGCTTTTTGAGAATACATGTATTTGATCCGTATTCGACAAGAATACCTACAAGAAAAAAGTGTTTCGTTCAATCTCAGGCTTTTTATCGGGATACATCACGCTTGTAGCAGTCTGTGTTCTGAAGTAATGAAGGCAGACACAGCTGATCTCTTGAAATGTCAATGAGTCACCTGATTCATCACTAGCCGCAGTGGACACTCACTGGTCTCATACAGCTTTTTGAGCCGGTTGATGTCGGTGGCCGACCCGGAGACCCGATAGACGCCCGTTTCGTTGGTGCCGCGCCGCTCCACCTCCCGCAGACAGCTGGTGATGATGAACGGCACAGAGCGGTCCTCCCGTCTGCGGGCGAGGGGTGAGAGAGTTACAGGGAGGGTAGAGAGTACAGAGCCACACCGAGCGGCCCCTCGTCTGTGGTGAGGGGTTAGGTGACACGGTGAAGTGGAGCTGGACGGAGTCTTGAGGGATAGGTATCATCCTACCACAGGTCAAAGAATATACACAAGATCGAATGGAAGTTGATTAACGTGCTCCAATAAAGCATACATACCCTACACGTGTGAATAGCAACACTAAAGAAAAGCACGCCTGAGGTGACGAGCCGCAGAGGGATGAAGCGTCTCACCTGCACACGTCCTGGATTTTGCTGCCGAAGAGCCGGTTGCTCTTCCCAGCCGGCGGCCGCCGCTTGGTCATCTCGTAGGAGGCGTATTTGACGGAGACGGTGAGGCTGAGGCCCTCCAGACTGATGGTCCGCTCCTGCATACTGGTCGTCAGCCAGGTCCGGCTCAGCTGCGGATGTAAAGAATAGTCGTCAGAGGTGGGAATCGAAGTGAGAAAGCCTGGAGAGACAAATTGACACGGGTCGGTGATAAGCACAGCATGCAGAGGACATTACAAATCCACGCAATGTAACTCGAGCTAACTCGAGGTCACGGCACGACTCTCTCTCTCTCTCTCTCTCTCTCTCTCTCTCTCTCTCTCTCTCTCTCTCTCTCTCTCTCTCTCTCTCTCTCTCTCTCTCTCTCTCTCTCTCTCTCTCTCTCTCCTTCCCTCCCTCCCTCTCTCCCTCTCTCTCCCTCTCACCTCTGTTCGGGATCTCCCTCGCAGAACGGGTCCGTCCCTCGGGCAGTTTTCGTAGCAGAGAATCCGCAGGCTGTGAGATCCATCCAGCTCCAGAATAAAGTCCTCGTTCCACTGCGGTGCTATGCCGCGCATCGGCTTCGTCTTGGCCTTGCGGAAGAAGTGGCCGTACGAGTCGATCTCGAAGCAGATGAACATATCTGAAAAAAGGCGGAGCAGGAAAGTTATGGGATGAGCTAAGCCGAGTAGCAGGGAGCGTGCGGTGGGCTTGTATTATGATACATATTTGGTGACAATCATGACGTGATGGATACCATAACAATGGTATCGTTTGTCGAAAACGTGTTCGCGTGAATGCATAATGGTCGTTTGCATAACATGACATCACAGCGAACATCAGTGATATTTTTAAAGGCGCACTTGTTCCGGCAAAACCGTGCTCAGAATACGTGAATGGAAGCGATTGTGCACAATGCCCAGTCAAGGTTAAGAGAAGAATGTCCGGATTTTCAGAACAATGAAACAATGATTTCCGTTGCAGCATTTGTTAGTGTTGTAGTTAAACCGGAGGTGTTCAGTTATAATACCGTGACAATCGCTATTTGCACGGTTAGATAGTATACCTAGCCTGGAAGTGAGCTCGACCGCGCTACCATTTTTATATACGTCCACCTCATACGAGCCGCGAGTATTAAAGGGACCCTCCCACCTTAACATTAGATTTGAGTTGAGATAGCCAAAATGGGGTCCCTGGCTCACAATTACCGGTTTCGGCACTCACAACATCGAGAAATGCCTTAAATCGGAAATATTGAACTTCAAAATTGCAGCATTTTGATTCAGAGGGGCTAATGCTTAGGAATACCCCTCTGAATGTGTGACGTCAGCGGAAATATCTAGCGATTTTTAAATGTTTGACTAAAACGTTTTGTAGCACGCGGTGGTATATGCTATTTGCGCGCAACATCTGCCGCAAACGCCGCACTTCTAAAATAAAGTCGCTAGAAACAGCGGAGATCCCAAAAAAGTAAACAAAAGTAAAAGTCTAATATCTTGAAAACCGGTGAATATTTTTCGGTGAAATTTGGTAGATATTCGTTTTCGCTCTTTCTGAACCGAGCGACATCACTTTCATGCCAATTCCTAAACTTTTTTGAAGGTGGGAGGGTCCCTTTAAAAGGGTCACAATATATGCGTTTGCAGCCCAACTAACACCATCAACTCAGCGCGCTGCCGCTACTAGTTACCTGACTTAACAGTCAATATTACCATGTTATCAGGGTGATCGGACCCGACTTTCACCGATTTCTTCGTCTACCGCACCTGACCAGTCCTCCCAGATCACTGACCTGCCTCCTCCGCGAGCCCGCTCAGCTGCTGCACCTTGATGTGCAGATCGCCCACCAGAAGGGATTCATCCCTCCCGGTTCGCATCAGGTACGAGCCCATGTTGGTCTGCAGGTCCTTCCTGCATGTCGTGATCCACGACTGAACCTCGTCAAACGACACTGGCTGCGCCTGCAGACTCGGCGGAGTGTTCGTCTGTGAACGGAGATACCGCGTGACGTCAGAGGTGGGAGGCCGTGACGTCATAAGGGGGACAGCATAACGGCGGAGTGTGTAACGGTGGTAATTTGGGACATTTTTTGGGGAGAATATGACGTTATAAATACATAAACAGTATTATATAACATACAACAGGGGAGCAAAATGACAATAAATGGTCTCGATTCTGAAAGGTAATTCTCATTTACATTACAAGGACAAACATCATTAGCCGAGACAGACAACCGCATCTACCTCATTAACCCCACCGCACCAGCAAAACACTCCCCTCGCCCCCAACCATCGTCGCCTCTCCCTTAACACCACACCTGCTAACGAGTCGACCACTCGGCTCTCTCACAGCTCGGACCATTAATTCCAGGTAACGATGGCCACACCGAGAATAGAAACCCGCCGCGGGGCCCCACCAAGTATTTACGGCGGCCAATTAGGGACACTCAGTGTCAGACATTATACCGAGGCCAGACCTAGCACCGCCGCACAGACACAAAACTGAGCGAGACTATTACCGTTTTTGACCAATAGATCGAATGGCACAACGGTAGCTGGATCCGTAAATGTCAGTAAAAAATGGCGGCCACTGGGTTATGACAGCCTTCGAGTAACTACAACGGTGAACAAGCAGAGCTTTTGTGCTAGTGCCCAAAGCTTCGTGTCAGTGAGTCCACACGGTTCAAGTTGGTACTCTAGAGAGCGTGGCTCCCTTCCCTCCCTCCCTCTCTCTCTCTCTCTCTCTCTCTCTCTCTCTCTCTCTCTCTCTCTCTCTCTCTCTTTCTCCCTCTCTCCCTATTCCATACCTGCAGGACGTGGATGGCCTCCTGCCACTGGGTGCGGTCAAAGTCCGAGGAGAGGAAGAAGAGCGCGTTCTGCTTGCCGTTCCTGCTGTAGACGCGGAACGGCAGGTTCGGCGAGGCCGTCACCAGCTGCGACTCCAGCTCTGCCAGCTTCTTCCGCTGCTTCTCCGTCTTCTGGTCGGACCGCTTCTGAGGGAACCGAGATCAGAGGGTGGAGTGTCAAGGAAATGATTCTTGTCAACTGAATGAACCGAGGTGGAGAAGAAGTAGGTGACTCAGCTTCAGCAGCAGCTGAGAGTGCGGCAGAGATACCAAACAGTAATGTAGAAGGACAACTCTTTTCCTAAGAAATTGTTACTGCCAAGAACTGACAACATTCAGTTCTTCCCACAGTTATCTAATAAACATCATGAGCGGGGCGTGGTTAGAGACACATTCAGATACATTCAAACGCATTTCATGCATAGCAACGCTGCGCTCTGATCCCATGAGTGAGCCGAAAGACATGATAATTAAAATCGGAACTGGATGGCCAGGAAATGCCATTGGTCTAATGCCGGTCTCACATTATGAATGGACTGCACAGCGCAACATCATCTATCCAGGCTGAATGTGAACCGCTACAGACATATGCTTCTCTAGCCACAAACCGTTACAAGGAGTGGACCACATCAGAAAGACGATGACTAAGATTTCAGACTAAGTACATTTCCGATAAAAGTGTCCTCTTAGTGCACTCATCTATACGTGAACTGGTTTCATTTTGCATCGTGAGATCAGCGCCAACAGGCCAGCAAACTAGTCTGAAGTCTGTGAAAAATACTGCAATGCTGCTATCCGATAACCTATTTGCAAATGCAGCTTTACGACCTACATTGGCGGGCAGCCGATGCTCGATAGGCAAATGGTTCTCAGATAACATGCTGTTGACTTGCAGACGATGACCGTATGTAAAGTCGAACCTTGAACAGTCACGCGAGGCAGCACTGTCTCCGCAAACCAGTTTGGTGCGACACAACACGTGACTCAGCTCATGAAATTCGCCGCCAATCAGGGTCAGGGAGGAGGTGACTTTCGACAAGCTGCACCACAACATATACGGATCACACGAAGAGCTATAAATACACCCGTGATTCATCAGTCTACGGTCTTACAGGAATCGCCACATACGCATTACAAGCATAGCAATCTCATTTGATAAGGACCAGCCGTATCCTTGATCTTACCACATGCATTGACCTAACTATAACCATTCTAAGATCACAATTCAGTTGCACTACCCACTACACCTTCTGCGCCAGCTGGTACACGCTTGCACTCGCCGGTACACGCTTTTGCATAGTGGTACACGCTGCTCACGTGTCACAGTACCAGCCCAGGCTCGTCTTTCCCCACCGCCCGGTCAGCACGCCCGCTCACTCACCCCCTGGAGGCCGTAGTAGCGCTCCTGTGCCCGGATCTGGTCCCTCACGGTGCTGGCCTGTGACTTCAGCGTCACAAGGCTGGAGTTGCCGGCCGGGTCGGCGCGCGGGTCGGCCGGAAGGTCGTCACAGCTGCACACTATTTCCGCCAGCGGGATCAGCCACTTGACTTCGAATGTGAATTTGTCGCCCCGGCCCGACGCCTGGAAGGGATAGGGGATGAGAAGTGAGGGTAAAACTCTAAAGCTATGCGGGTGAGTCTAAGAACAGTACTGTAGAGCAGTGTGTCGCATTGCGTTCAGTGCATGCTTGCGATCACAGTTTAGATGAACAGAAGTAGTAACTGACAGGGTTGGGTAGTGGTACTGATTGTGTTATAGGTTGTGTCTTTGCAAAAAAAAAAACCGGAGCTCATTCATGAAAAAAATCTCAAAAGCAACTACAGATATGTGACTAGCGAATAGCACCTAAACCATGAACGTTGGCTATCCACATTCCACTCTGTTGACGCATTATCATCAAACCTACCGATAAGCCACTATTACCGCGTATGACTCACCTTATACTTCGCGCACACTATGACATCATTGAACAGAAACAGGTGTCGCAGCTTCCTGTGATTATCCACCAGCTCGACGATGAAGGAGTTTTTGACCACGTGTCGCTGCATCCTGTCAGCACGCTGAAACGACACAGAGCGGTCGGTCACACTGCGGGCTCCTCTCGGTTCTCCCTCCTGACCGCTAGTCCGACCTCGCCCGCGGAGGGAGGGGAGGGAGGGGGAAGTATTAGTGCGGGTGTCAGCGCAGAGACGCGCTGAGGCATTACAGAGGCTTCATTAGGTGGTGGGCAGGTCGGGAAACAACAGAAATCAGCACATAGCGGATTCCTAGTCCGACATAGCTCACTATCGGACTAGGAACTATAGTCACTATAGCTCGGCTACGGAGGGACACGGGCTGACACAAGCCACCGGGCTGCACAGACCCACACAGGGCAACTACAAAAGCTGACACGAGCTGACACGAGCTGTCACTCAGTAGTTGTGTTGACGGACGGCAGCAGGCACGTCCGGTCAACATACGGTACCTCACTCAGGTACGTGACCGACATATGACGTGGTAGGAGACCGAAAGAGTTAGCAAGGTGGACTAGGATACTCAGAAGAGGCCTGACTGCCAACCATACCACTAAAACGACCTCGAGCACCCTCAGACTTCTATTGCATCTCAGGACAGTTCTCAAAAGAAGTGGGAATGTAAGAAAACGGGGAGTTGATACAGCATTAAGCAGGGCGACAGCGGTCAGCACCGTCGCGGATTGGTGAGCTGGAGGGAACAGACGATATATGGATTATGGAAAAAGTGAGAAGATCTCCCGGCTCACCGGCTGGTTGGAGGCGGCCACGTTGTACTTGCTGATGAACGACTGAGTCATAGTGAGCGCGTGCGCCAGCCCCATGGTGCGGTGGTCCGGATGGCTGGGCGGCAGGTATTTGAGCAAATCCTGCAACGACACAAGGCCACGGAGACATTAATAACGCCGCGCTGCAGCCGAACCATGCCCTGATCTCCCGTCGTGCCGCCGGTGACGGCTCTTAACGAGCGCTCCGCACGACTCAGACCCACTATAATGATACGATAGCACTCAAAAGTCGGGTACCGTGAGGCAGTTTATCATCCTGAGCAGGAGGCCTCTCAACCGGCAGGACATTAGTGATAGCAGTCGGGGCTTCCTTACTCGGCGGAAAGTGCCTGCAATGCCGACCATCAGTTCCGCTTCAGTTATCACACCAGTGCAATCAGAAATACTACAGTGAATGTGTAATGTCATAGCAGTTTGAGGTCAATTCAAAAAGATCTAGGTAATGCGGAAGATAAGGGCAGTGAATCGGTACTATCAGCAATTGCAACCTATAGGCCTTGCTGTATTTTAACCCTTACTAGAACCAAAAACCAGTCTCAGCTTTTAAGCATTTACACTCACAAATCGTAGCAAACTCTAACAACAAATCATCAACTTTACATCTAAAACACCAGGATGTAGGCACCCCACAGTCTCCCTACTCACATGTAGCACGGGCGCATTCTGCTGTACGCGCGCCACTGGTTTGTGCAACAGCTCCTCGAGCGAGGGCGTCTGTCCCTGCAGCGAGCGCAGTTTGATGCAGCGCGTGATCTCGGCAAACTCGGCACTGTTGGCCGAACACCGGCGCACCGTCTCCAGTGCGTGCTGGTAGTTTTGGAGGTAGGCGCCGTACACACCCATGTTCTCCGCCTGAAAGGGAGACGGTGGGGTCAGAAGAGTTGGTGGGTTGTAGGTGTGCACTGTTTTGAGAAAATGGGACATGAGAGTACAAGAACATACGAGTGAAAAGAGATTGCCAACCATGCGCCATACTCGCAGAGAACAGAAGCAATGCACAAGCAGCGCCGTGAATATACCTACTCCACTCGGCACACTTGGAAGAGAAAACTAGAAAAATCTGCATTTTCATAACCAAACACAACACACTCTGTCACAGTTGTATATCGGCATACCGTGACTGTTAACCACATCAGTAGACTGTGACAGTCCATGTCAGTCAGCCCCCCCCTTCCTGTAGCTCACGCCTCACTGTTCCATGTCCGTTTACCGTCACGGCCAGGCGACACACTCAGTGAAGCACGACCGGACCCCTGAGCCGCGCGACGCGGGCCCCGAGTGCCCACGGCGACACGGTCCCTGCACCCGACCGTCACGCCACTCTGGTCACCCTCGCCAGACCGGCGACTCGGCCCGGTCCTACAGCGGCCGGTGACTCACGGATCCAGTGACTCCCGGCCAGTGACTCGGTGACTCAGCGGTGACTCAGTGACCACCGGGGTGGCTCGCGCGGCCGCCGGCCCCCAGGTACCCGACACCAGTCGTTAGCGTCCTCTCAGTGTCAGGCAGCCATTGTTCTCAGAGGGTGAGTTGGAGGAGCGATGGCCACTGGTCCCCTGCCCCTGGACCGCCCCGCTGTACACCGGACAGTTTTTACACGCATTGCTGCGGCTACCGTGAACAATCTAATTGTTCCCGGGAAGACAATGCCAGACAGGAATTCGTGGCGGCTGTACGCACTACGCAGTGTAGCCAAGAGCAAAGTATACAGTTGCGATGGACTGATATGACCAACTAACTGAACCACATTCTTGTCCATACAGTTATCCAGCAGCCGAAAACACAAGCGCATGACCTTCCTCGACCTGGGAACCGCTTCTTCCTCTCTTAGCCTGGATACTTTCAGTACTTGCCTCCAATTGCGTCTCATCTTGTAAGCACCACTTCCGTTATTAAGCGGTTGGGGTTACGACTGACCTCCAATCCCTAAGATGGATCTAGATATGAGTATAGGACTGCTAACCAGGCCGTTTACACCAGCGTGCCATACTCGCGGCACGAACACCCCTTCGACCAGTGCCGCGGTCACAAACGCTCCTCTCGGAAAGATTGCACCGCCGACACTAAAGACGGCCGCTGCGGTGCCTTCACACGGCACGACCCGTCGCCCTCTGTTTATAACGGGCGCTATACGATTTGTCATAGCGCAGCTTTGTGGCATTTCGCGCATCCAGATCAAAAGCAGCCGCCAGCGCCGCCCCGCGGGGACACTGCGAAACAACTACGGTCCAGTGTGCAGAGAGATGTGCCGAGTGACAGACGCCGTGAAATGACAACACGGGGCTAGATAAACAAATCAAGCCGTCACATATATGTTCGTCCATCGCAATGCGCATTTATCACTGACCGGTGATTGCTTGGGCGTTGAATGCCGCGACTGGTTTGTCGAAGTGGTTGAGTTACGGTGAGTAGATTGCAATCAACACCAAAGTCCACACGATTGACGATATGCTGATTGCCCACCCAGTCGTCGGTAAAGGACTACGATCTAAACTCAAATACCAAGCGGCGCGGCTCGACAGTGGCCTCCACGAGCAGCTAGCAGTCAGCTCATGGTGGGGTCGTTACTCGCTGAAGCACCATGCTCGTGGTCGCTCAGATGCCAGTCACGTCTTGACAATCAGCGCAAACCGCAGCAGCGCTCCTCAGGGCCAGCCATGCACTGATGGTTCACCCTGTCTCCGGTTCGGGGTAAAGCGCTCAGAGGCCCGTTCACACAGTCCTCGGCACACCCCCGCCGCGGGCGGTCCAGCGCACCCCCGCTGTGTCGCCGGCCGTTTTTGCCACACCGGACGGCACGCGCGGCTCGGGAGGGGGTCACTCGGACCGGCCTGGACGGACGCCAGCGCAGTGGAGGTTCTCCTCGGCCGGTCCGGGAGGGCAATATGGAACCGAACGATCTACAAAGCCTGCAATGCTCACAGAGGGGTGGGTTTGCACACCACGATCACCGTGCAATTAATTGAACAAGTACACACGTGTGTGCAACTGATACCATTATATCAAAATCCAAACAGACCAAAACAAACCCAGCTGAAGAAATTTATCTCTTCACAGTATCCTCTAATTTCTCAACCCAGCGGTCAATTCAAACACCACGCATCCGACTGGGCCAGCGTCCCTTGTCCTCGGCTGGGGGACAAACAGCTCCATCGCAGCGCGCGGACAAGGAGAGATCGATCCCGAGGCGGCTCGTCGCGTTCGTTACCCCAGCCCCGCACGCGCCGCCGCCGCCGCCGCCACCAATGGTCGACAGGGCGGCACGATAAACCGGTCCTTCACCATGCCGAGCTACCGAGGCCAGAGATGGGCAGTGGCTATGCTGAGTCGAGGCACTGTGATGGTCTGAGCTGCTCGGGCTAGGTCGACATCGGCCGTTCGTAGCCGACACGAGTACGCAGAAATGGACGAGGTCGACGGCGTCGGTAAGTTATTTCTCGGTTCAGCGGGAGAAAGATGAGGAGAGCGGAAACAGAGAAGTGCTCCTTTGTGGAAAAGGCAGCGCGGGAGTGGCACGTGCTCGAATCCACCAAAAGCCAAGAACACGATGGACTAGATCGTAGGAACGAGTTCCGAATGGCTTTGTCGTTCAAATGCGAAACATTTCCGAATTGACCTTGTCGCAAAATGTGAAAGGGAATGTCATTTACTAATGCCAGCTAACCTAAATTCCACAAATGGACCTCAGTCGCAGCATGATGTGATCACCACGACAACAAACCGCATTTTCGCCAGCAAACATCAGACGCCATTGTGCCATCGGCGATTAAAGGCGACCATCAGGCTGACAGTTTTTTCTCAAATGCAAGTCTTGCAGTTCCAACCGCGAGTTGAATGTTCATCCACCACAGCCTTTCCTTTCCCAGGGCTGTGATGTGTACACAGCTGCCGCGGCTCTAATCCGTTCCTCAGTGAAGCTCAGGGGCGGCTTTAATCTGCGCCGAGAGCTGCCCACCGGTGACTGAAGGCCATCCTTCGCTCACAGACGGTCTTTGATCTAAAGAGTCTTCTCCGTCAGTCTGGGGTGGTGATGAGAGGTCTCCACTCGACTACAGAGGAGGCCGAGGCCCAGTGGGCGGCGCCCGATCCCAGCTGAGAGCCGGATAGTGACGTGGATGACACTCGAACGGCTTAAATAGGGAACCAAAGGCAGAAGCCGACAATAACTCATAGTCCGGAATAATCGCCTCTCCTCTCCTGTCTCTTTCCATTTTCCATAATCGTATCTCACTTTCTGTCCTTCGGAATAATCGACTTTCTCTGTCCCTTCTCTTCTCTTTCTTTCTCCCGTTCAAGTATCACACACAATGCATTGCAATCGCTCTCCTTTCAAGAATACTAACTGGTATTTAGTACAGCCGCATCACGCAACCCGCCGTTTACCCACATGGACCGTCCTGATCTCTCCGTTACGATATTTACCAGTTGTTTGAACCGTGGTCCAATGGGTGCGTATCCGTCCCAGTTGGTCGTGGCCGCCCTGAGACCATCCAGGAAGTCCGAATGGAGTTTGTACAGCTCGGGGATCTTGAAGAAGATGGAGTTGAAGTCGTCCTGGGATATGACCGGCCGCGATGTGCCAATCGTCGCATTCAGCACCTTCATATACTGCGGACAGGACACGGTTAAGGGTCAGAACGGTAATCCCAGCATGTCGCCCATCAGTTGGATTAACTGCTTAGTGCTGAAGGTTATGATAAAACAAAACACTGAAAATTACGCGGATATGTCGGTAATGGGAAGGCTAGACACAATAACACACTTTGAGATCGACCAGGAAAAATCAAGTCTGAATTGAGGATCCGGAGTGAAAAACGCTGCCCTGCTTGCATCGTAACCGATAAAAAAGCGGATATCTTAGGACGTAATCACAGCAGAATGGGAAGTCATTATGATATCACCGACCAATCTACGGCGTAACGGTGTCGAGGTAATCTGCACGCAACGATCATATGACGCCGGCGAGTGCGACATTGCAAGGGAAAGTGTTCATGGCCTGGGAATCACATTGACATCGGCAATGGGCAATGGGCAATGGTCATTGGGCACCTTCGAATATGACGTTTGTCTTCAAATATCAGGGTATAAGCGGCAAGTACTGGTACTTCGAATCGATTGTGAGACCATTTATAGCAAGTATATGACAAAAAAATATGAAACTATTATAATCAAGTATTATATTATTACCAATTTTATAACTATACTATGTATCATGTAAAGTATTTAAAAAAACTAATACCGTTAAATTTGCACAAACTATTTGACATAGTAAACATACCCGCATATGGGGCGTTCCACGACAAATCGACAAATAAAAAATTAAATTTGCACCCTCATATTTTATTATTCGTTGAAAACTGGTGTAAGGGGTTGTGATGGGCGGGGAAGCCAGCTGTGGCAAGGATTTTTTTCTTCGAACAACAGTTTCCGAGATATAGCCTCGGGCAATTCCTGGAGTTCGCGCTGCAGCCCTATGTTTGGCGGCCTATAACTCAGAAACTATTGGTTTTTTACGATAAAAACTTTATATGGTTCAACTCACAATCAACCAACAAACATTTTGGCTATCTCGGATTTTCAATTTTTGAAAATGTTGATCACGTGACCTTTTGTCCTATTTTTCGAAGAGTGACCTTGATATTTTCCCCACTGAATGTTGCAATTTTGTCTGATGACGATTAAAGCCTTATCGATTGTCATTCATATGCGATAATAAAAAAAGTGGTTATCGCCCTGCATTGACCTCAGGTCAGGTCATTTTTATGACCTGTCCATTATTACGAGCTGGAGCGACAGCGAGATCTCGAGAATAAAGCAAGATAGCGACAAGCGGTAAACGGTAAAGGGTACACACGGATAAGGTCTATAATTTTTACTGAGGTCATTTTCAGGTCAGGTCAAAGATGACGTCACAGGAGCTAAAAGGAAGTCAAAATAGCGGCACTATACATATATATGAAGTTTTTCTCGAATAACTTTCCAGGTATCCCAGCTAGGAACAAACTAATAGCACCATCGTGATCCTCTCGTCGATCCGCATCGAAACATATGTATGTTGACCTCAAAAGGTCGAAAGGTCAAAAGTTGACCTTAGATCACGTGACCTAGGGTCAACTTTTGACCTTTCGACCTTTCGTGGTCAACATACATATGTTTCGATGCGGATCGACGAGAGGATCACGATGGTGCTATTAGTTTGTTCCTAGCTGGGATACCTTGAAAGTTACTCGAGAAAAGCTTCATATATATGTATAGTGCCGCTATTTTGACTTCCTTATAGCTCCTGTGACGTCATCTTTGACCTGACCTGAAAATGACCTCAGTAAAAGTTATAGACCTTATCCGTGTGTACCCTTTACCGTTTACCGCTTGTCGCTATCTTGCTTTATTCTCGAGATCTTGCTGTCGCTCCCGCTCGTAATAATGGACAGGTCATAAAAATGACCTGACCTGAGGTCAACGCAGGGCGATAACCACTTTTTTTATTATCGCATATGAATGACAATTGATAAGGCTTTAATCGTCATCAGACAAAATTGCAACTTTCAGTGGGGAAAATATCAAGGTCACTCTTTGAAAAATAGGACAAAAGGTCACGTGATCAAAATTTTCAAAAATTGAAAATCCGAGATAGCCAAAATGTTTGTTGGTTGATTGTGAGCTGAGCCACATGAAGTTTTATCATGAAAAAACTAATAGTTTCTGAGTTATAGGCCGCCAAACATAGGGCTGCAGCGCAAACTCCAAGAATTGCCCGAGGCTATATCTCGGAAACCGTTGTTCGAAGACAAAAATCCTTGCCACAGCTGGCTTCCCCGCCCATCACAACCCATTAGACCAATTTTAAGCAAAAAATAAAATATGAGGGTGCAGGGCACTTGTCGATTTGTCGTGGAACGCCCCATATTACGCCTTGGTACAGTGCAAAGGTACTTCGCAACATCAAATACTGACCTTTTTTATCCAGACCCAGCTCTGAGGGATATGTTGAGGTCTTACCTGCGTTGTGACGTTGAGGCACTCGACGTACATGGTTTCCGAGTCCAGCACGTTCTTCACCACCCGCCTGTACGTGCTGATCCTCTGACTCTCCGACTGCAAACATAACGTACAGTGACGTCATCGCCTGGGCACTACAGTGACGTCATCGGGAGTTATTACTGACGCGCACGACTCATAGGTACGAGGGGAAGGAGAAAGGGTAATCAGGTCAGCAGGGAGAGGGCGTGGCCGAGGCATTTATTACGAAACATGCGTGCCGACAGTGAGGCAATCATCGGAGCAGCCGCCATTTCACGGCTGGTGAGGCAGAACAATTCATTTGGGCCCAACAACAATGTGACCAATGTGATTAGTCCGACCTTTGTTACAGGTGATAAGAGGCAAAGATATGTGAGAATGCACTTCACAATGTATGAAGTAAATGCACTGGGAAAATGTTATGAAGCTGGTTTCGCGCCGGAGGCAAGTAGAAACATTACCAACAGTTCACTTCTACTTTCAAGCCTCCTCAGAGCAGTCCAGTGATTAATTTTATTCTCACAAAACAATAGTCGGTTTAGCCACATCACTAAGCAGAGCTAAGCTTCAGGAGTGGTCGGGAAGTCACAGATTTGCGGCCGCCACAAAGGCAGGGGCCCAGAACCGGAGCCTCTCTGCTGCGACCCGAGGCGGTCGATTCAGTGACTCACCCCTCAGATCAGCACTCTTCTGACTGCAAACTCAGCTCTGAGCACACTCCCCCTCCCCCCGGAGTGACGCCCCTACCCGGAGAGATCAAACGACGCACCGCCGCGCGTGGGTAAGCCGGAAGCTGCGCGGCTAGGTCGCCGCCGTGCCGGCCGGTTTTATAACTAGGTACCGGTCTAACTGTACTGTGCACGGTTTGACTGTGCGTGCGCCGTGCGCTGTGCACTCAGGCACTCGACGGTGATCGGCCGGAGTGCACTGGGTCGTGCACGGAATGGGTGAGAAGGTCTCACTGGGGGACGAATAGTGATAAAGGTGGATGTTTGTGTGTGGGGGAAGGGGAGGCACGTGCCGGGCCCCAGTCCTGACTTTCCTGAGTAGCAAAGCTCAATCACAAAACTAAAAACGGATGCTGCCGTGAACTTAATAACTGATAACCTTAGAAAATGGTATATTTCGCTACAGTCATTTGGAACACGAGCCCATTTATGCAGCGAAATAATATTAAAATAGCACACCTTTTGTTACACTCAAGGTTACGTACTTACTGACCTATGGATTTAACACCGCTCACTTTTAGACCGAACCAATATGCAAATCAATGTCACAATCCTCTGCTCAAAGCTAAAAGATAATCCCTCCTTTCACTGAAGTTGCCGCGCAAGAAGCGAAATAGGCCGATGAAAGGTCCACTGGAACGCAGCTGGTAGCACATATGTGCCTATTTTATGCATAGAAACGTTGACAGTCTAATGATTACCATCTGGCGTTTATACTGGGAATGAGCTTTCGCCTATGATAAAAAACAAATAACATTCTGATATTTCATTCCATTAACAATCAACATGCTAAGCCACAAAACTCTCGGATATTCCCTAAAATGGGTTATCAACGAAGCCATTTATGAACTGAATAGAAACGCTTTCTGTAGATTTAAATAACCTCAAGCCCAGCACTTTACCCGTAAAATCACGCAGTCACACATTATTTCTACTCGAGTTCTTTTCTCTAGTCTTTAGTAAGCACTTTTCAAGGTTTCATGTACCGCAATCAATATCCTATATCATCAATACAAGCGCACAAGGTAATCGAGCGTCTTGCGGTACAGCATACATCCAGGCGTTTGTTCGTAGTGACATCTAGTGACGAAAATCGGAAAAGCCCGAGATACCACAGTGGTTGGCGACTCGGCGCGCGACATGTGCCGTGCCAGCATTCAACGTTCATCCTTGAAAGATACGATAATATTTAAGTTAAAGTAAACGAAGCTAAACCATGGTAGTTGAAGACTGAACGTTCAGACATATTTAAAACAACAAATTCCAATGAATCTGTATCGCATAGGCAAGTTGCATCTTCCAGGTAACTTAAAGGGACAGTATCATCGAAAAAAAATCCATGTATGGAGCTGATTTTTTTTTACTAGCATTTCTTATTTTTCTAAATCAGAAAAACATAGTTTGAGGACCGAACTCGGTGAAAAATATTGCAACCACATTTCATTTTCATGATTCATTTTCATGAGCGAACCACCACTATACAAGCATGGCCGCCAGTTTGGAAGCATGCAAAATTACTACAGAACTGGCGCAGATAATACATTATTGACGCTACGCTTACGCGGTCGTTCTTCTGATAGATAAAAAAAAACAGATAGATCAAAAGAGTAAGAAGATAGAGATGTGAAAAGGATCATTATAAATTTAGTCAATGTGCAAGGTTTAACAAAACCAAAGGTGATAGAGCTAGAACAGCTCCTACAAACAGACTGTGATTTCATATGCCTTACGGAAACTCAACAAAAATATGAAAAAGTCCAATTATCAAAGGGCATAAATAAAGTTGATAGTATGCGAGACATGAAAGACAAGAAAGGAGGCGGTTTGCTCCTTATGTACAAATCCAAAGATCTCTTCAATGTAACGAAGGTACAAACTACAAGCAGTGATATTCTCTGTGCAAAGGTGGATATAGCTAGAGAAACAATGTATATAGTGATAGTTTATTTCTCTGTTGTTAGCAAACACGAAGATAAAGTACGAAATGACAGAATGAAAAAGGAAGTGGAGAAAATAATTATGAAAACCAGAGAAGAGCAGGAAGCACTTATGATACTAGGTGACTTCAACGGACACATTAGTGGACTGGGAAAGCAAAAAGAAGATGACAATGGAAAAACAGTTCTTGAATGGATGAATGATCATGCACTAATTTTACTAAACATGGATGAAAGATGCAAGGGACAGATAACATGGCAGAGAAAAGAACAGCAAAGTGTGATTGATTTTGTAATAGTAAATGATAAATGTTACAAATGGTTTGAAGAAATGAACATAGATGAAGACAGAGAAAAGTTTGATCTCTCAGATCACAATATGATCACTGTGAGCATGAGGCTACCAGATGGTAAGAATCTCAATTTCTCCCAGGGGAAAGAAAAGACAGTAGAATACTACAAGACTGATGAAGAGGCACTGAAAGAGTTTGCAGAGGAAGTATGCAGAAGGGTACAAGATGAAGAGATGCAAACAATGGAGATGTTAAATAGAACTATGCAAAATACTGCAGAAGACAAGCTAAAAGCCAGATATATAAGGAGAGTTCTGAACTCACAAGTACAAGTGAAAGAACCTCCATGGATAACAAAAGAAATAAAAAAAAGAAATCAAGAAAAGAAAAGAAATAAACAGGAAAAAGCGAAATGCCCAATCTCAGGAAGAAGTCGAGGCATTGGAAATAGTGTATCTGAAACAGAAAAGACATGTACAATCCCTGATCAAGGAGCAGATGGGTATACATGAGAAGAAGATAACCAATGAAATAAAATGCAGCACAAACAAAAGCAAAGCTCTATGGAAGAACATTGATAGCCTAAGGAGAAGGGATTTAAAAAAGAATGAGGAAACAAACCTGTTCACCTCAGATGGACAAAAGCTGGGGAAAGAAGCAGAAAAGGAAGAACTTATAAGATATTGGAAGACTGTATACCAAAAGCATGCAAATGATACAAGTCAGATATGGAATGAAGAAAGCAAAAATGAATATATCAGAGCATTAGAGAATGAGGAGCAATCTAGCAATGTCAGAAGACCACTACAAGATCATGAAGAGATGGCCCAAACTGCTACCAGAGGCCTGGAGCCAATGACTGAACCAATCATAAGTGAAGAAAAAGTTCAGAGATGTGTGCAAAACATGAAAGGCAAGACATCAGCAGGCCCAGATGGACTGAAAACAGAGATGTACAAAGCACTCCTTAAAACAAGGAATGGAGTGAAGATACTAACAAGCTGTCTGAAGAGAGAAGTGGGAGAAAACAGGAAAATGAGTGATTGGAAGACATCAAAGACAAGAATGATAAAGAAGGTGCCACGCCCAACAGCGAAGGATTTAAGGCCCATAGCACTTACAAATGTAGCGTACAAAATGTTCATGACCCTGATGAAGAATGAAATTGAAGAACACTTGAGAGAAAATGATGCTGTAATTGAAACCCAAGCTGGATTCACGAAAGGGGGAAAGATTGAAGACAACCTCTTCATACTGAACTATTGTGTAGAAGAAAGCTACAAAAGAAAGACTCCACTCTATGTTACATCTATCGATTACAGAAAAGCATTCGATTCAGTGAAAAGAAGTGAGATGATAAGTGCTTTGATGACATATAAGATTCATCCTAAAGTTATCGATGCCGTAGCAGATATTTACCAAGGCGACTCAACACTTATCAGCTTGAATGATGACACAACAGAAAAGTTGGACGTGACAAGCGGAATCCGACAAGGGTGTACCGGCTCCACAGCCTTATTCAAGATTGTCACATATATAATCACCAGAGAAATACAAAAGACAACTCTTGGTTTCAGAAACGAGAAGTTTTACATTCCAATACTGTTCTTTGCGGATGATGGATTGATACTGGCAGCTTCACTGCAAGAAACACAGCTACTGATAAAAGTTTTAAATGAAGTGAGTAAGAAGTGTGGTCTAGATATAAACAAAGACAAAAGTGCTGTATTGATATTTAACTGTAAAGAACAGCCGGAGGAAGTAGAAGGAATACCCACGGCAGACAAGTTGAAGTATCTTGGTGTGAAGATCGGAAATCAGAGGAATATGTTCAAAGAGCAGAAAAGGCAGATGATACAAAAAGCTCAAAGAATGGCAAATATGACGTATGGGGTGGTCGCAAGAAGCTGCAACAAACTGCTGATAGGGAAAACTTTCTGGAAGAGCCTTGCTCTGCCATCCATATTATATGGTGTCAATATATTCCACGTAACAGAAGAAGAGGTCAAGAAGCTGGAAGTTATAGAAAACGGAGTATATCGGCAGATACTTGGTGCACCGAAATACACAGCCAACTGTGCCCTCCGAGGTGAAATTGGAGCTTCGGCGATGAAAACAAGAGTAATCAAAGGACATCTACAGTATGTAAGAAGCACTCTACAAGGAAATAACCAACTATTGAAGGAAGTGATAGAAACTCAATTGGAAGAAAAGGGTACGAAATGGGCGAGGATGATTATCACACACTTAGAAACCCTAAATCTAAACCAAGGCGACCTTAGAAACATGAAGAAAGAAGAACTAAATAAGAAGATGATTAGTTGGGACGATAAAAGATGGAAAGAGGAAGTAGAGACTAAAACAAGTTTGAAGGTATACAAGAGATGGAAGCTGAAGATAAAAGAGGATGATGTTTATGACAACACCCCGCAATCAAGAATCCTCTTTCAAGCGAGGACGGATACTCTCCCTCTGAACGCAAGGAAGAAGTTTACAAAAGAAAGAACGAACTGTGCCTTGTGTGAAGCGGAAAATGAAGATATTAATCATTTCTTACTAGAATGTCCAATATTAAATGAAGTTAGGGTGAAGCATCGTGAATTACAACAGCCATACTTGGAAGACAAAAAGAAGAAGTTATAATGAGATTTCTATTTGATAAGGAAAGAAGGAATATGGAAGAAAAGAAACAGATTTTGTACAGCATGTGGACCCTAAGAACTAAAAGGCAAAAAGAGCTCAATACTTGTTAAGCACCCCGTACCAACTCATAGCGCGATAGTTTAAGTTAAAGTTTAAAAAGAAAAGGAGGAGCCGTTGCAAAGGCAATTCCTCAAAACCGTCAAGTTCAAGTTCAAGTTCTGATTGAGTTGTCCTTAGGGAGAGGTAGCCTTAAGTATTGCCTATAAAAATATTACGTGACAATTGGAGGGAGTGACAATTGGACGTGACAATTGACAATGGGAGAAAATATCACGTGACAATCACGTGATAAACGTCATACATTGGAGGGAGATTGTGATTCAAGCTAGAGGAATTCCTTTGTTGAGCCGCTAGAATCCGAAGGAAACAGCGGAAATTGCCTACGACTATTTAATGAATTTAACGGTGATGAATAAGTGCGAAAAACGTTTTGGCTTTATAAAATTTGATGAAATGACCAGGGTAAAAGTTTTATTACTGGCGGTCAATTCAAAACGGCGCAAACATTTAAACAGTGAAGATAGTGAAGCACGATTCAAAGTGTGGTACACCTTTCGTACTTTGAGCGGCGATAGTGGGATAACGGTGTGGAGCTTCGATGATCGGTCTTCAGTTCCCGGACCAGAAAGGTGGGGCCTATGCAATGTCAAATTTCATCAAAATGGTGATACTGTCCCTTTAATTGTGATTTTGAAATGGGACAGCAGGACACGCGATACCCACGATTAACCGCAGCTAAACGAACGCCACCCGACCAAAGACTGCCGGGGAAGCCCGCCTGTTTGTGGTCGATTTCATTTCGGCCCAGCTCTCCCGTGAAAGCACACATGGGTGATGGGGTGGCCCCAGGGTCGGCTGTAACCCGCGTCAGTGTGACAAAGTCTAGTCGAGTATCCGCTGATAACCATGCATTGTCAATAGGGACAACGTCACCGGACGCAGTTCTACGTAATCCGCGCATATCGCTGTTCAAATATTGGTCATGCTTATAAGGGTTCCCCGAATGGAAGCGTCGATTACCGGTTGTTGCTAAACGTGCAGAGTGGTTAGATCAGCCCATGTGCGATAATATGGGAGTGCGCAATTAAAGAAAAATCATTATTTCGTACCGAAAGAGTAATTAGCATAGCTACTTTTCGCCTAAAAAATGTTCATATTTAATAAGAATCAGATTTCACCTTCGCCAGTAAACTCATCGGATCCGATGCGGACACCATCACCAGCTCGAGTGTCCCGCCCGCGCCTCGGTGCACCTTGACGGGCTGGTCCGGCTGCACCACCAGGTGCCCAGACACGACTCCAGGAGGACAACCCGTCTGACAGGCCCTCACTGACCGACAATAGCAGCTATCTCATGAGGCCGACCGCGGGGTGAGTGGGGGTGGGGCGGGAGAGGTGGGAGGGGGTTGGTCCGGTTTAGTGTGTTGGTCGCTTGGAGTTGAGCACAGCGGGTGACAAAAAGGGGAAATATTATGGGAGATAAGTATTTTTCCTGAAATCCTATCCGGCGAGCAGGTAAGACATTGTTTTGGGTAGCGACCCTATTTATCGCTGTTATTATGAAGCTGAACAGTGCACAGTGTTGCAGGCGGACTGAATAACTTCACTGGGCGTCCAGTCGGTCTGATGCTATCTCTGGACACGACGTCAGCTCTGGCGACGTCGCCCGCCGGCACTGACGGCTCTGAGTCGCTCGCCGGCCGCTCACGGGGCCAGTGACCCCGCCGCTGCTGCCGCGCGGACGACCCCGCCCGCCTCGGCCCGCAGTAGTCTCACATTGACCGAGTGTCAGCTCTAGCGCCGCACTGCACCACTGCGACTCAAATGTCACTGCAGAGCGGCTTGGGGCGGTCGTAGCGCTGCGCCATGGGATTCTACCCGTCTGGGAGGAGCCAAACCATGCGAAACAGAGATCCGTGACTCGTAATCCATAATTCGTGAGCCGTGATTTCTGTTCCATAAGCGTGACACGTGACCCAGGACCCAGGACTATAATTCGTGATTTGTGACCCAGGGCGGGAGTTTGATCCATGAACGTCTCCTGTGACCAATGATATATAACACCTAACCATGTGGTCCGTGACCGTGATCCGTGATCCGTGACAATGCTTCCGACGTCGGCGCATTCTCACCTGTCCCTGACCGACGTTCGACTCTCGCCGTGACGGCGACGGTAGCGGCGGCGCAGAGGGACTGTCCGACGGGCTCCTATAAACACCTGGAAACACAGAGAGGAGAAACTGGGTCAGTATAACGGACACAGGAAGACAAAAATTAGCGACTCAGCGACAGGTCACAGCCCAAACAAACCAGTCTAAAAGCTCGTATAACGACACAGCTAAATATCCAGACGGCCGCTAGGCTAAGGGAATACGACCTGTATGATGTGTAAGTTTTCTGACCGGCAGGAATTACAAGCTTCCAAGCCCGTCACGAAATTCCCATACACAACTCTCACATCAATCCAAGTATTTCACACACTATTTGACAGCTTGAGGGGCCACCGAGTTTTGTTCCAGTCATTTTCAGACGTAACGATCGCTGGACAGTCAGACCGTCCGACTAGCCTGTCCCCAGAACAAGGTCACCAGCGCGGCACTAAAAACGACAGGTCATGGGGTAAAACGGGGTCGTAACTCCTAAATGAAGACATAACGGAGCACAGCTGTCCCGGGACCGAGCAGAGTCTAGGCTAGTGCCCGTAAAAAGGAAGCTGTGTCCCTTGGAGGTACCCAACAGTCTACCGAATTTATTGATTCTGTAGAGAACAGAATTATCATTGGCTGCTCGCCGTTCCCAAAGACAAATGCAAAGCAGAGAGGACAGCATTAGGATACGTCCGGCAGAAAGACCTCTCTCTCCGACTGGCAAACAAACTAAACAAGGTCACCGGACTGGTATTGGGTACCGGCCGACCAGCTGGCCCACCGCGCACCGCTTGGACGCGGTCGTGTCGGCAAACTCGACTCATTCCGTATGCGACCCGCATTCAGTCCTCATTGACGGTGCATTTAGAGCATCCCTGCCTCGGCTGACCCGAGCCACGGGTCACGCCGCGCTTTTCACGTGTCCAGCTGCGTGCACTGACGGCCCTGTATCGCTTGCACATCTTCTCTTGATTTGGAAGACATGGGTGTATTACAACCCCGACATTCAGGGACAAGGTTCAGCACTCTGGGCAAACGGTCGTCGGGCGGAAGGTAAGATTGAGGAGTACCCGACTCACCCTCCTCCACATGGGCGTAGGAACGGCTGGAACATTGTGGGTGCATGGGTGCAGAAATCCAGCCATGGCCGGTGAAGCGGGGGGGGGGGGGGGGCGACACCCGAGCGAAGGCTCGTTACGAGCTTGAGGGTGTACCATGTCGAAAAGGTTTAGGTACCAACCGATAAGTGCATTTGGAAGAATTGACCCTCGCATGTGTAGGGGGGTCGGATGAACCCCCCCCCCATGGTTGTTCGCAAATAACTCGCGCAAAAAGCGGCCGATCGCGACGAAACTTTTAGTACCCTCGAGTTGATCAGTTTTACACCTACTCTAAAAATTTCATGACCCTGGCCCAAAAGACCTTTGACCTGTGACCTGATTCTCGAGACCATGTTCGGCAGGAATCGCGATTTGGCGTATGTCAGCTCACATTATCCGCGCGTTTCCAGTCTTTTTGTGATTGTAGACGTCCAAACATGTGAAATGATGTTCTTCCCATGCATCACGGTGGGTGTGAAGATAACCTGAAGGTCAGGTCAGGTCATTGACCTTTGATGACATCGGTTCACTTTTTCGAGTTTCACATGTTTCTAGGGTAGTTTATAGGGCTGATTTCAAATTTAGCATCCATTTGAACGTTTACGAAGTAGTTTTAGTGCTTTCGTGACGTGCTACGACGCCGTCAGTGGTAGTTGACACCTACTATGGATAGCCGGTAGGACGCCTAATGGTTGACCTGACCTGACCTGACCCGATCTGGCCTAAATGCATGAAGAAATCATCTGTGATCAAAACTAACATCAGATATTTGTGATCAGCACCCCGAAAAACCCGATAACAGCTTCACTTTACGCAGTTCTAGCAGGTCCCGATTTTCCCGACTTTTGGAATATTGACCTGACCTGGAAGGTCAACCAATGAAGTAGGACCTTAAAATTGGGTATCATCGGCTTCCTCTCGTCACGGGCAACACACTCGTTTTTTCCGCGAAGCTCTAGCTCGATCAGGGGCCGAACGGCAGGGGGTCCGACCGACCCCCCTCCCCCTCCCCCTACACATTAGAAGCTGGAAAACGCTGCACACATTCGAGGGCTTATATTGTCAATATTGACTACCGCAAAAAGTAAAAGCGGCCAACTTAGCCATTTTCGAAGATATCGGGCTAACATTTTTGACAGTGGGTCATCGGTTCGGTATGTGTTCAATCACATGCTCCATTTCCCTTTTTTCAGCACAAATGTAAATTTTGAAGACCATCACTGATCACAGTAGCAAATGCTTCGAAAGATGGATAGTAGGCAACATATCCTGAATTTGCCGTGCTGCATGGGAAGTAGTGTTGATGAAAAAGGGGTTTTTGGTTCAGATTATTGTGGGTGCAGAATACATTGTCTGCACCCACTGGATAAATATTGTGGGTGCAGCTGCACCCTTGCACCCATGGTTCCTACGCTTATGCTCCCCCACACCGCTATTCTGCGAGTCATCAGCGAGTTAACTGGCACCGGGGCTCCCGGGGTAGATCGGAGAGACGCCGCCGCTAAATCAAAGCGCACGTAATCACCGGCTGAATACGGGGTACGGCGCTGTCGACGATTCGTCGCGCTCGCTCTGACCTTGGCGAGACCTTCGATACCAGAGGTCTATCCACGGGTCGACGATCGGCAGCCCTGCCCGGCAGAGGTGGGCGTGCCCGGCGTACGTGACTCGGCCATCCCGACCGCGGAGATGACGCTACAGCGGGGAGCACGGCGCGGGGCGGCCCCCACAAAGAGTTACAATGAACCGCGCCGCGTGGTGCCCGCGCGCCGCCAGGGCAACATCGTAAACGCCAACATTCAGAGCAAACGACTTCCACCCGAGATAGACAATCTGCACTCCCCTTTCCACCGGCAGCAGCTCCTCTCGGGAGAGTAGCGCGGACGGGCCTCACGAGTCTGATTACGGGAGATGGGGCACAGGGTCGCACACATCCCCTCCCGACCAGTTCAGTTGAGCGGGATGCGGGGTGATGATTAGAGCGGGGTGCGGGGTACGGCGCGGTCGATGATGGGAGCTAAGGAACAATGCAGGGTGGGTCTGATCGCCTGGGACCCGCAGACGACACGTGCAGCGCACAGGGGACTGGAAGGGGAACGGTAGACAGCAGTCACGCCATGACGTGATGCCAGCGGGACCAGCTCAGGCTAAGACATTAGCAAGTTGAGGTGATTAGAATCAGCATCATCAGCAGGCTCACCAGTTTCTATAGATACGCGTAACTTGGGCATCAAGACCGGCTGATCGGGTATCACGTTCAAGGAATCCACGCACGGGCTCGACCCGATCAAACATTTATAACGGTTAGGCTAGACTGCACTGCCCGCGGTCGACGGTGTCGTGATGGACCCGGTAAGATTCCTGTCATTACGATGATAGATCACCTCCGCCGGTCCTGAATCTATACAGACCAGCGCCGGTTCAGATCGCTCCGATGGCTGCTAGCGGTCTGAACAGCGATGTTCTGCGAGACTTTCGTCATCCTGACCGGCCATTACTTAAAGGGACCCTCCCACCTTCAAAAAAGTTAATGAATTGGCACGAAAGTGATGTCGCTCGGTTCAGAAAGAGCGAAAACGAATATCTACCAAATTTCATCGAAAAATATTCACCGGTTTTCAAGATATTAGACTTTTACTTTTGTTTACTTTTTGGGATCTCCGCTGTTCCTAGCGACTTTATTTGAAAGTGCGGCATTTGTTGCGCGCAAAGCAGCATATACCACCGCGTGCTACCAAACGTTTTAGTAAAAGATTTAAAAATCGTTAGATCTCCGCTGACGTCACAAATTCTAAGGGGGCATACCAATGCACTAGCCCCTTAGAATCCGAAAACTGCAAGTTTGAAATTCCATATCTCCGAATTAAAGCATTTGTCGATGTTGTGAGTGCCCAAACCGGTATTTGCAGGCCATGGCCACCAATTTGGCTATCTCAACTCAAAACTAATGTTAAGGTGGGAGTGTCCCTTTAACGTGAAGAGCATCATCAACATCTCATCACCATTTGTAGCACATGTGTTCGTCACTGGGCTGCGGTGCGTTTATCACCCATCAGACCGATCCTCCTTCAGCTAACGGTTCACTGTCGGCCGGCGGATCGAACCGGGTCGGCTCGCCGTCACTGAACAGTGAACACACACGCATACATGAGAGACACTCGGCGATTTCAGTCTTTTCAATAGACCTTGGAACCTCAGTGCTACATCAACAACGAACAGTGTACACATTCACTGCAGCTCCTTCAGTCCACACCCAACGCACAGTTTTTGCACCAGATCTGGCACCTAGCCGTGCCAGCTCGGCCCACCACCTCCCCGCGAGCACACACGCCTCCCGGGGCTAACCTCCCCAGAGGCAGAGCGACAACACAGGTCTATTTCCTCCGTGCATCTCAAGGTGACAGTGGATAAACAGAGCTTGCGAGGCGCCGCCTGGCGTGCCGTAGAGACCACCGAGCCTGTCCGCACCATCCACCGGCATGGCGCGGCGCAGTTCTGTGTTAGTAGATGCTCTAGCAGTGGCGCCGAGCTTCAGTGTTAGTGCTCTAGGAGCGGCTCCGAGATATGGTGTATGCCGTCTGACATTGACTGTGTACGGCAGCCGTGTTTACGTTCCGCGCAGGAAATGCCACCGGCGACCAAACAGAGATGTAGCCGACTGAATGGCGCTGCATTCCGAGAACACAATGTCCCGTGTTTGGCTTGCGGTGTGTTTGTCCAGACGGCTTGTCTGGAAAAGAATCTAAAAACCTTCCGGAGGTAACAATAGTGACTACGATGTGCATGACTGACGTCAGTGATTCATGCAATCCGTGCTGCAGAGCGCAGCACGAACGAGAGGTTATCATCAGTTTCAAATACAAACAACAAGACAGCCTCTCCTCAATCTTGCTCACTCATGCACGAGGAGTGAGCAGTATGCTCACCAAATCCATCATCTATCGCCTCACACTTCTGCGTGCAACTGCAATCAGACCATCCACAGCTCCATCTATGTAGAACCTGTCGAGACACCCCGCTACCCCGCCTAGTCTAGAGCCTTGGACGGACCCTCACCGGCACCACAGCTATACCGGCCGTACCACTCCCAGATGGGGCGGCAGGCCGGGCTTCCGGCGCGCTGCAGAACCGGTCCGGAGCGCCACAATGGCCACACCTCGACTCACCGATCCTCAGAGGCCGCCGCAGAGGTGACTGGCGGTCAGAACCGGAGGTGCAGCGGAGGGAGGAAAGGGCGGGCCGCGTCCCCCGAGAAGGGGTGGCTTGATTAGCATCCGTTCTGATGGAACATGCAGGGTAATAGCAAGGCAATGGAGGCTACCATCGCCATAGCCAGCGTCCGGGTAAAAGAAGCGACGTTCGTATTTCCATCGCATTGCAATGAGCTTTTCAAACGAGACGTTAATAACATCCGTATCCAAATATCAGTTAGACAAGCTCCGCTACGTCCTGCATCTTCAATCCCTCATACAGTAATCTCTGCACCCACGACTAGCCCATTTTTGGACTGGCCCTAGCCGGGCCCGCGCTGCGGTCGTCTGAAACGGTACACGGCAGGTCGGGACGAGGCGCAGCGACCCAACTCTGGCTGCTCAGTGCTGAGCCGTGCTCGGCTGAACTGAAGTTGGACCGGCCTGGACCGGTCGGGGCGGAGTGGTGAGCCCGCTATACCGGGCACAATGACGTCAATCTGAGCCAAATAGAGGAGTCGCCACCAGCACCACCCATTGCCGGCTGGTAGCGGACAGGCTAGAGAGGCGTCAGACGCCAACATCAGGAAGAGGAGTGGTGAGGATAGGTGGGACAATGTATGGAAGAAGACACCTACGCTATCGATGTAAGCCTATCCCAGAACCCAACCGGAAACTGCCTGCTACATACATCCACATGCAGGAACTGGGGCGGAGCTCAGCCGACACCTGCGCCGAACACGACGAGAGCCGCGGTCAGCATCCGGGTCAGGTTCGCGTTACGGTTCCGTCACTCGCGTGAGCAGCGCGTCACTGTCGCTTTCACTATGTCTGGCGGTTGTTCCGATCCATCCGCTACTGCCAGAATCCTGACTGAGCGCAGCTCAACCCAGTCGTTCGTGACTAAAAATTCGACGCGGTCACCGCTCACTGAACAGATTATCTTTCTCCTGCGACCGCGACCGTACATTACCAGTTACCGTATCACTCTGCGCTGAAGCCCGATGTTCCTGACAGACTAGGAGCCTCACATGCTACCCCAGCGGGATAGACGCAGCCCAGATGATAGTCTCTGGCTGACAGCAGCCACAAGTCTGGCTGCAGCTCTGCTCAGCAGTCGTCCCAGCCGACCATTGTCATGCGATCACTGCCAGATCAGAGCCGCTGACGGGCCGCCAAGGCCGCCACTGCAGCGAGTGGCTGTCAGACACGGACAGGCACCGTGAGTCGACAGACAGACACAGTGGCTGACTGACCAGTCATTTGTCACACCGCGTGAACGCAGCTCCCACCGCCGCCGTCACGACAGAGCCCGCCGTCCGCGACCGCAGCCGATCCGATAGAGACCTCCAGCGGGCGGTGAGAGCAGGTGCCTGTTTAGTGTTTACCGCACGTGCGACCGCGGCCATTGCCCAACAGGAGGCCAATTTGTCGTGAGATAAGAGCTCAGCCTCACCGCCGCGACACAAGCCAGAGGCAGGCGACATGACAAGAAAAACAAGCAGCTACTGACCGTATTACGCCGGGCTGGGTCATTTTAGACCTCAATTAACGCTTTCTGTCAATCATAGAGACAACAGGAAGGAAGCACACACCCCAGCTCGGCCCTCGATGGGTTCATGCGTGTACCATCACCCCTGTTCAGTCGTGACATCGCGACCCGTCTGTGCCGCTAACGACAGCATGTAACCTGCGTAACAAGAGGAAAGTGGGCGTACGATCTGTGCGGCCTCAATGACGTCCAAAACGACGCACTAATGGCGGCGAATCTGGCGCAGTGTTCCGGCGCAGGCGGTGGTCGCGGCGCCGGCGGCGTCAGAAGCCGCTGCCAGGACCCGGTAGCGGGCCGGCGGCCATCCGGCGCCCGGTCCTGGCCGACCGGTCTCAGAACAAAGCCGACCAGAACCTCCACCGCTGGCCGAGCCGGGCCGGGCCGGGTTTTCCTTTATCTGCACCGACGGCCCAGGTGTGCGCCCGTCGCGGTTGGCGTGCCGCAGCGCCACATTTGTCGCTCATCAGTCAACGCGCGCGCGCAGCTGAGCCATGGCAGGACGGTCGGAGCGGACCGGTCCCGTTACTGATCAGCCCGCACAAAGGAACAGTCCCCCACCCCCGCACCGCTGCCCCCGCAGCCTCTACCGCCGGAATATTGAGGCCGAGAAACACGAGAATGAGGAGAAACAGAAGCTCCGTCCACGCCCACCGAACGACCGACTTCATTCCTCCAAGACCGGCCGGCAGCTGCGAGCCGACCGTTTGTGGCTTTCAGACAGCCACCCAGCGCTACTCTCCATGCGACAGAAGGCGCGGAGACCGTTCTGCGGCGAGGAGACGGTGTCGGCTGTCGGCTCAGCTGGCCCGGCGTGACGATGTGACGGTGTGACTGCAGCGTGACGGTGCGACCAGGGCGACGGAGCGTGGCAGCCGTGGGAGGGAGAGAGAGGTCTAATGAGGTGACGAGCACGCATGATTGGGTTCTCCACGCTCCCAATAGATTGGTGCCGCACTTCACCCGGTCTAATCCCACTCGCAAGCACTCTTTCGTCCCAATCACATCGCCACTGGACGCAGGCACAAGCAGTGCTGATGCTTCTTTAGCGCTAAGCCTATTCGTCCCAAGAGCCCTCTCGTTTCTCCATCGAACCGATCAGGCCCTGCAGAACCACTCACCCCACCCCATCCTGTCCTGTCCTTTCCCGTCACCTCACGCCTCGGTCCATCTGATCCAGCACCACCCTATTTCCGGTCTGAGATCACGTATGGACGGCATTTATCGACGAGTGTAGATTGCCGCTCCCCAGGGCCGCCATAGCCGTGTCACTGATTGTTGCTGATTAGACCGCAGCAAATAATGCTGAGAAGGCGCCGGGACGATTGTGGAGGGCGCTTGCTAGTTGCTATATCCACTCCTGGTCCGACAGCGCCGATGTTTAGTGCCCAATACCCATGTACTCGGAGGAACTTTCCGGTAGCGTAGCATCTTTCTTCTACGCTGCACCGTCTGCGATTCGAAATTGAAAAACAAAATATCCACAGAAAGCGTTCTGTTTTTTTTTTAAGCAAACCTTCATGCATAAACAAAGAAAAATTCACAAGGCGTTTCAAAACACAAAGCGATCAAAAGCCAACAAATTCCCCCTCGCTTCGATGCGTTATTGGTCCTAAATTCCCAATTCGCCTCCACCATTTTCTCGTTACCTTCAGAACGTTCCGAGCGTCGCCGCTCTGACGAGCGTACGTCTCCGAATACTAAGGACAATCTCCAGAGCGTTGAAAAGAAATCTGATCGATCGCGACACAGGAGCTCCACACACCAAAACACATCGTCTCTCCGCCAAAGCAGTCGCTCAGGGCGCGGTGCCGATTCAATTCACCGCCTCTAGAGTTCCATCTGGGCCTCCTAATGACACCCTGCGCCAGTCCATCCATTTCTGAGAGCCGGACAGCAGGCGGTGGACGCCAGTGTGTCCGCTGAGTGTCCGCTGAGAGGTGTCCGCGGCGCACAGCTGTGTCCCACTCCCCGCACACCAGACACGACGGCCTCCACCGGTGACCGAGTTCCAGCTGGCGTCACCACCCGGCCGACGACGCTGGCTCGGAGTGGTAATGGGGGTGAGATGGGAAGAGACGCGACAGAAGGGGGACGGGGAGGGACAGACGCGGCCTGAACTACAGGCAAGGACGAGTAGTGAAGAAATTCATGTCGCGACTCTGCGTTGATGCCGGATTCATGACGTGACTTCTGTATCAGAACAGACGAGCGGTTGGCGTGACCTGCGTATCGAGGCAGACAGACAGGTATATCATGGACAAATGGCGAACTTATCTTCGTCTGAATCCGATCCATTTCGTTCCATGTGTGGTAAGGCTTCAGCTAATCGCCATCCATGCCCAGAAGGCCAGAAGCAAGCCCGGTTGAATGAGTCTGGTTCCGCACAAACTTCCAAACGGTGGGAGAAACCCATCGCAGCGAGACTGGTCAGGTTTGAGATAGGTACTATTTCCAGCAGATAGGCGAGTGTGGGACAGTTATCAGTGATGGTGTGAATCAGTGTGAATGACGGAAACTCCATGGACCAGGCGTTGGCGGTATATTACCGTACCGAAACCCACATGGGTGCAGAAACCACACGCCCTTATCAGAAGTCACGGAGCGGAACTGACGTCCACTGCTACCGAGACTGAGCAGAGGAAAATAGACTTATATCACCATCATCATGAAACCATAACGGGATCGCTAGAAATCACCGGCCGGTGGTCACTTTGGAAAATCACTGGAAATTGTGAGACACCCTATTTTATTCCACAAAAAATAAGACAGAACTCAGTATTCATCAAAAAGTCGAAAAGGTCACGAGCGTCCCCGCAAGAAACGTGGAGACACTTCCCTCATCCATTTTCTAACCGCCACGCAGACTGAACTATCAAGTGGGCTTCTCGATCACCGCTGGATTCTTCGCGTCTCTCCAAGGCTATTGTTTGCCGTCCCCCGTCCCCATCCGACCGGGATCAGACGGCTAGGACGGGTAGATCTGGTCCGATCTGTTCCAGGAGGACGGTGAGCGATCCGCTGGGTCGCCGGAGCTGTCCATTTCACGGGCCATTACTGAGCAGTCGGCGCCAGACAGGGGAGGACGCGTGTAGGACGGTCGGGCGGACCATGGGACGGTGGAGACCGAGCCTGCCGAGAACGTCGGAGGGGGAGGATGGGCCGAACAGGAATGTGTCCCAGCGTGCCACTGAGGAGTGCTGGGCGAGAAAAACTCACAAATCTACATGACGATGGTGTGCGGTGACGATGGCCCTGTCGCCCATGCTCCTGCGAGCTGATGCGACTGCCTGCACCTGTCAACGTAGCCTCACGCCACCAGTTCCTGCAACATTGCTGCACGCTTCCGGAAACCACCCAGCACGCACGCAACACTCCCCAAACGCAGGCACGCCCTGAGCTGGAGCGGCGCACCATCACCGGCGCACCATCACCGGTTTCAGCGCCCACGCCTCCAGTGCCCTCCCGGATTTTCCTCCATGTTACAGTTCATGTAACAGACGTGAGCGGATACGCTCCCTTGCCACCTGGTCTGGGCGTGGGCGTCATTTGTCCAAGGCGTCGCAGAGTCAGAGCCATGACTCGCCTGACTCACGAGTCTGTCCACTAACTGGGCGGGCCGGACGTGCAGTCTGAAGGTTGGTATCTCAGGGACTCTCTAGCCAGCGTCCGCCGCCATCGTCCGTCCCGCTGTCGGGCGTATCTTTACCGGCGCAAAAACGATCGTCCCACGGCGCAAAAACCACCGTCGGGTCGCCGGATCGCTCTGAGGACGCACCTCGGCGAGCGTTCGACCGAGAGGGAAGGGCGGACCGGCACGGAGGGCGGCACACCCGTCCCCCTGCCGACCATCTCCGGTGTAAATATTCCCACCGACAGGCCCTCCGTAAGGTGACACCAGCGCTGCCACTGAGCGTGCGACGGGCCCGTGTGAGGGCCGGAACCAGACCGTCCCTGAAGGGGTGGCAAGACACAGCTGTGACGGAAGCTCTCGGCACCCCTCTCTCTCTCTCTCTCTCTCTCTCTCTCTCTCTCTCTCTCTCTCTCTCTCTTCTCTCTCTCTCTCTCTCTCTCTCTCTCTCTCTCTCTCTCTCTTCTCTCTCTCTCTCTCTCTCTCTCTCTCTCTCTCTCTCTCTCTCTCTCTCTCTCTCTCTCTCTCTCTCTCTCTCTCTCTCTCTCTCTCTCTCTCTTTCCCCACCGGCTGCCTTCCAGCTGCCCCCAGCATATACGCCACCGCCGCGGGGCACCCGCCTACAACTGCCACCTCTCTAATTGGACAATAAAGCCGAGCGGCGCGCACCGTACGCGGCTCGGGTTTCGCAGCGCGTGTGGGGCGACGCCAGATGTCGCCAAGGGGGCAGGTGTCCACTGTCCCCAGTGACTGGCCCAGACGAGGGCAGGCCGCCGGAGGGAGGGCAGGACGCAGAGACGGGACGTGGTCAGAATGATGATGACGGGACTGCGCCAGATGAAAAGGCGGCCGTTGTGATTTGTGGCTACACACGAGGCCGGCAGGGAGAGAGGTGACACCTGGCCGGTACTAAAACGGTGTACCGAGAACTCGTTACGGATTCGCCTTCAGTGTCCATGCCAGGGGACGGAGGGTTCAGGCCAAGATTACACCACTACTAGGTTCAGGCGGTGTCATACAACCGGCTTTGATTGTTATTGTATGTTAACATTTCGGAGAAGTGACCGTACATGAACGCTGCTTCTCGAATGCGATGATTCATAAGAATTTTATTCTGTCCATCCGTTACCGCAAATATCATTCGGTTGAACTAACTCCTTGTATGGATACAACTTGCCGGTCCTGAAATTTTCACATCAGTCACAAAACATTAATCGAAAGCATCAGCATTAGGAAACTGCTATGATTACGACGAGAAAGTACATATATATGCTTCCATATAAGTTATACCTAACAACCAACTGAAGCCGCATGCAAGTCTTTTTCCTTTTTGTGATTGGCTTGCGTCACATCACATTGTGTAATAAAAAAGAAAACAATATAATTTTCCGGTGTTTCATAACATTATCACTTACAAACGTTATGACAACGGTCACGATTGCGACTAATGACCGATTGAGTAAAGGCCACTATTCTCGCCTCCCATTATGTCATCATGTTCACGGCATTTACGTAGAACACCGCCGCACACCCGGTCATCACGGTGGCGTGTAATGCAGCGTGTTCACTTTCGGGGGATATAGTGCGTGAGCATGAAAACATCACTACCGCGAAAGCTGATGGGCAGAATTAGGCCACCCCACGGCTCAGCGCACTTCTTCAGCCGGCCGGACCGGCACAATAGAAACATATGCGGAAAAAAAAACACTGCACCGCTCCAAATCAGGCTCTTATGATCAACGCAACGAAGCAACGCACTGCCGCAGGCCAGCGCCTGAGCACATAAGATGGTTAACTGCACCCTTTAGCCTCGATCAAGAAAAGGCTGATAACTTAACCACTTAGGTCCAAATGAAACGATGACGCAAACCTGCGCGTCCATCTCGTGACAATGCCGTGGAGAAAAGTGGAACGGTGCTTTAACTTCGTGCAAACTGTCATGGGAACAGACGGCTTGCGAAACAGGAGTTATTATCTCAACAGTTTGGAGTGACAGGGAGGTAATTTCAGTCATGAATAACTAACGAACCGAAGTTATGAAATGTGTGCAAACACACATCCAATTTACTCCTCCTACGCAGAGTTCATGGTTTACTAACGTATCTGTTAGTTCCGACAAGTGCATCGAGAACTTGGGGCGATTATACGTCGCTTGGGATCGCCCTCCAACGAGGGAGACTCTGTAGTACCTACCGAGAAAAAGGCAAACGAAAGAGCATCCGCTGCGGTATTTCAAATCTTCAAGGTTAAAGACTACCAAAGAAAAGGGGAAAGCCAACAGTAGTCATTCAAGCGGTTCTTCCCCAATATTTGCACTTCATTAGCATATGAGAAGACTTCCGACGGAGGGCGAGCAGCTGCCATCAGCCCTCTAGTTTCAGACCAGAAACGAGGGTGGCTTGGGGGCCGATGAGCGTGCCGTCATCAGAACTACGTTTGAGGGGCGACATTGGAATAAGAGGTGCAAAACCAATCAGTTGCAAAGTACTAACACCTATCGGCATCGGAGAACAAAGCAGCTATGCTCCTACCACTCGTAAAGTTTCGCGACCGCGACATCCTCTAAGACGCTATTACAAGACAACACCATGCCTTGGAGAATCCCGCTACTGAACTAACAAACAAAACCTTCCCTCCACTGCCGACATCTGCTGCAGTATCCTTCAAACGTCTCCCCTCCGACCCTCCAGGGCGCACCGTGCACTGACGACACTAGCAGGAGGCGTCGTCGCCATAAAGTGCCGACCCCCGGCGTCGCCGGGCCACAGTCGTGACTGTCACAGGGCGCTCTAAAAACGCGCCGTGATTGCAGAGGAGCTCTACCGTGCTGCTGCAATCACGAGTGGCGAAGAGTGCGAGAGTTCCGGCAGAGTTTTGCAACATAATGGGCTCTCAGACACACCCTGTCACACCGTTTGACACACCGCATTCATTGACACCGGTTGTAACACAGCCGGGCCCCTGGTCGGCGAAGCATAACATGCCTGGCACCATCACCTGTCCGTACCTCACACAGCCAAATACTGATACAGCCATTCACAACTCTACTGGGCGCTACCACTGACGTACCGCAATCAAGTAACAGCAGCACAACACATTCAGCCCCCCGAGTCCACGACAAAGAAATCGTCTTCACTGAACTTCACATCGCCACCACGACCACCGCTAGTCCATCCAACTGTTCGCCCGTTCGCGAATCCCTCCTCGATCTTTGTCCATCCGTGGGACCCCAAGTCCACCCGCAGTCAGCAAGTTGCGCCCAGTGAATGGGACTAATGTGACGTGCTCGTTCGTCACGGACAGGCGCCTAACTCGCAGAGCCGTGATGCAACGCGCCGCGGTCGGTTAGCCGGCGACAGGGAGACGTTCCCACGGCGGCTGCGGGGTGCCCAGCCTGCACACTCGCACGTTCTCCGTTTCATGGTGGCGGAAACCCGCTACCGCGTGTGAAGAAGAAAAACGGACAGCCGCACTGTGTCCAAAAACACGCCAAAAAGCGTCAGGACGTGGTCTGCGCCGCCGCACGGAAGCCGAGAGGAGGAGGAAAACGTGCTGGATGCCGTGGTGGCTGGGGAGGTGGTCGGCGACTGCACACGGCGACGACAGGTGGCTCATCTTGAGAAACCACCAGTGGCCACTGGTTACCACCAGAGTAACCACCAGCAAATGTTAGCTAATATGCTGAAAACCACCGACGTCCCGACAACCACTTCCTGGTTGTCGCGTGCCTGATCGTAACTGGCTTCATGGGCGCCTCGCCTGCTGGTGACAAGAAACGCTCAGGTGCCAACGACGATGGGAAAGGTCCATTCAGTTTGCCAGTTCACTCTTGCATTTTAGCGGCAGCGATGTTTCCCTTCAATCTGTCTTCATTCACAGAGGGTTTCGTCGAACGTGGGAAGTCCAGAGTGGCGATGCATATTAGTTTGGCGCTGTGCAAACCAGGTGCTACCCCAGTAGCCCGTGCCTTATCTCGGGTGATCTCTGTCCAGCACAGTTGAATGCACCTGGCAATCGATTTTAGGGGCGGTGGAGGCCGCTGCCGGTCGACTGAAGGCCCTGTCAGGTACGGACAGCGAGCTACGTGACTATTTGCATCCAATAACTCCCACCCAGGTATCTTAATCTAACTGAACCAGGCACCAGCAGCTAGTAGCCACCCAATGACATCTCAAGATCTCCACGGAGGTACCAACTTACTAAACAACTGGAGCTAACAACTCAAACTCAGACATACCCAATCAGACTTGCAGGATGCCTCGACAGCTGTCTGTGTCTGTACGAACATCTTGTTCCAACTGCCAGTTGTGTGTCTCCGGAGTTTCCGGACACATCCTGCGGCCTCACTGGAGGGGGAGGCTGCAGCGTCACTGTGAGGGGGCTGCAGCTTCCCCTTGCAGCGTTCCCCGCTCGGTGTGACGTGACCCTTGTTCTGCACACAGCACACTCGGGGAGCCATATGGTCGGGTGTTGCTGCGGGGCCACACGAACAGAGGCCGTTTGTCCACCGCGATAACACCACTATAGATACCGCCGACAGGCAGAGCGGTCCGCAAACACACACGCCAGCGCCCAGTCACGCAATAATAATACATATCGCCGCCCACGGGGCAATGTCCGCCCGCCCGTCAACCGGTCGTCAAACTTTGACAATCCAGCATACACGATAACACTTCGGCTTCCGAAGTCAAACAACTGCAGGCACTATGCACAGGTAGCCCGACTTTTTGCGATAGTTAGATGGGGAGAAAGAACTCAGCTCTGCTGTTGATTATCACTCGCACGATAGCTCTAACGGCTTCAGTGTGTACTTTCTGACCCATGTGGATTTAGTGAGCCTTTTATTCCACATACTCTTGCACCAAAAGCCTCACAAACCTAGCCCCGCCATCCATCTTCCGTCCTGGCTGAGTCAGTTGATCGGCCATGCCCGGAACACGAGCCATGTATTATGTCACGGCACGCTTTCACGTCATCAATCACACATTAGTCAGAGCGGTGACTACCTGAATCACGAACCTTACTACATTGACCAGCGGTAGAGCACCGGTCACGATCCGGCGTCACCCGAGCCGACAGACCCGCCTGGCGTGACCTCAGACGGCCGTATCACTGCTAAATGTGACCTGAATGGATCACATCGCCGCCTGATGTGGTCTGAATTGACCTCGGTAGGGTATGACGTTGTCGTTATCTATGCCAGCGTAAGAGTAGTGCTGGAGCGAAGAACATCAGCGGTGTTGACCTATAAGTTATAATAACTGAAGCTACCAATGACTTGACTTCGAGGAACATGACAGTAGGTTCGACTGAGGACTATTACGTCTGACGAGTCCAAGGCTTTGATCATCATCAAAATGGCTGATCGATAACATAGAGCATGATACGTAACGAAAGCCTTTCTTGTAGAAATCCTTCATAAAATGGATCTTATCTTTCGTAGGAGTCACTCGTTATAAAGCACAGGCAACTTCACATTTCCTTATACCTTATCATGAGCATTGAGCAATAACCGCGCGAGGCCTCGTCATGGGCACATCACCAGCAAGAACGTAGTGTGGTCGGAATGAGTCACTACTCACACACAACGTTCATAATCCACAAACAGCCACATTCTGCCGAAAAGAGATAGTGTGAGAGCGATAGACGTCTGGTAAGCACGAACCACAAGATAGGAGCTAACAGAAGCTTATGGAGCGCACCCGCCGAGCTTCGCGGTCGAGGAATATGCTCCGCATCTCAAAGGAAACAACAAAATAGTTTCGTGTTTTTATGTGAGAGCCGTATCAATATATCATTTTCATGTTCCGTTTAGCATAGGAACAATATAAATCTTAATAAGTGTTTCATTAATTCGGAAGAAGCTTACGATTTCACTGAAAAAGTTCTGTCGGCTAGCCTCCATTCGATCGACACAGTACAAGACTCGAATGACTTATCGGGAACGATTCGATCGAGCCAATCCCAATCAAAGGGCGTTCGGGACGTTCAACCTTTAACTATTCGTCCTACTCAAAACGGAAGTGAGCGAAGGAAGCTAACAGCTGGAGGGTGAAAAAACACACGCAAACACACGAACACACGCGTTCTCCAATCGCTGCAGCGTGTCAAGTGGCACAAGTCGCGCTGGGACAAACATTCTCGGCATGCCACCAAAGGTCACACGAGTGGCGCCGGGTCGCCACGTCTGAGTCTCAACCTCGGCTCGAAGGCTCAGTGACCCCGGCCCATAGCTCAATGACCTCAATAGCGCCGTTTGTTTTCCTCGACGCTCGGAAGTGCAGGAAGCATGGTATTCAAGCTGGGAAAGGGTCGCCATCCGGAGTCTGTGTCTGAATTTATTTACTAGTCTCATCACCCGAGTACAACTGAGTCTATTTCGAGTCCCAGGAAGTCTGGGATCGACACCCGACTTCCAAACACCACCAGTTGTTGCAAGGACGGCCTACCGTTGTTGCAAGGATCACGGTGCACATGACGCACGCTCGGTACGCTCGGTAGCCCTCCGAGCCGGCGGAGCTCTCTGCAACGCTGCATCGAGCCAGTTGCAGTGCTACAGCGCTGATGACAGGCGCCATTAGGGAGCATTGTACGGCGCTGAGGTCGGCCAAATCTGGAGGGCCGGGGAGGGACGCGCCGGCAGCGTGCAGGGGCTGCTGAGTGCTGAGCTGCTGAGGAGCTGATTCAGCTAGTGCTGTGCTAACCTGCTCAGTGTTCGGTACTCGGCTTGCTGCTGACTGCAGGGGCGGTAGGATCAGCTGACAGGCGCCGACAGTTGAGAGGGGGAAGGTCAGATAGTGACAGATCAGAGCGGGAGGGATCAGCTGGCGACAGACCAGAGCGGGTCGAGTCAGACTACTACAGACATGAGCTGCCGAGACAGCTACACACAGCGTGGCGGGGTCACAATTGTTGGTGACTGACGCCGTCAAAATAATATCCATCAATTCACCCTAAAAGAAGGCCACAATCTCTGACACATTTTAGGCCACGTCATGAAAGCCTTTAGCACAGTTCACCGTCCGCGATGGGTCAGAAGATTACACGTAGTTCGTCTGCCTCAATCCCCAGTCTGGCCTGCTGCGTACTTACAGACACTCGCCGCTTCTATTCAGACCATCTGCCGCCTCACAACACAACCGCCGGTAACAAGTAGCCCATCAAGATAATCCGACATGGAAGAGGGTGTTCCAGGGCCCTTCAATTTCTCACCTTTCCACACAAAGCGCTCGGTGGCGTGCGTGGAGAGGTCGGAGAAGTGCTCACGAGTACGACGCGTGGAAAGAAGATGTAAGCGCTCGTGACCGGTCCATGGAGAGATGGAGGAATGAGGGGCGCGACCACAGTCACTGAACACGACTCGCATACGGAGCCATCTGCCATGCTGACGTGCAGTGGAGGAACGGGACCCTACGGCCGCGGGCCGAGCCGACACAGACCAAGACGTAACAGTGGAGCTTTGTATTTAAATGGTGCGGTCTTCATTCATCATCCAGGAATTCACGGCGACCACAGCCATCCATACTATCATTTACTGTCACCATCAACATTACCGTCACTTACGTTACCGTCACCGCCACCTCCATTCCACCCTCCGTCCATCCGACCATCTAGCGCAATGACCCGAAGAAGCCTACTGGCAGGGCACGTCATTAATTATGCGGCCAACAGTTCCTGTTCTGGGGTCACAGGTCGCACCCCGGCCCGCTGGCTAGAGGTGACTGTCTAGCTCCGAGCTCTGCGCGCGACGGCGTGCTCGTGGGGCGAAATTAATGGCAGCTCTAGGCTGAGGTGACCGGTCACCGGGCAAACTGTCTCAGAGACTGATCGTAGGACCATAATTGCTCGTCCGTCAAGCGACGGGAATGTATGCGGTAATAGAGCTGTGCTTATTTAGGAGCATACTCGAGAAGTGTGGTTGTCAAGAGCTTTGGGCATTGCAATGGCAAAAAAAGGTGAGTTGATGACTGTAAAAAAAGGTATCACGCTTTCAGAAACATAAAGCGATAGCTCATTTAACATCAATTAAGCTAGCATTCGTTTTTGCTATGGAACAACACACGATAGCCCATAAGCAATTACATTATAACTGGTTACAAATAAACTGAGGGGCGATTACCGGTTTTTGCTTCCGTCGTTCAGCGCTGAGGCCGACACTCGGTTCGACTTGCCCGACTGACCGCAACGACTTCCTGTGGTGAGCCGCAAACTCACACGGAACTGAATAAATTACCAATAAAATGGGGACCACGACCATCAGCGTGCGCACCCAAATGTAGCTGAGAAATCGCCCGGGCTCGAGCCGAGCGTATTATTCCACGCTACAATTAGAACGGTGTTCGTATGTAACAACTTCTTGTGGACCAATAGCAGCACAAAGTCGCCACCGAAATCGTTTTCACATTGTTCATTCCTACGCTAAGAACTGGTCTAGAGGCCGCACATTCCTCTCAGTCTCATGTTTCCCAACCACAGCTGATACCAGTTCGCATAGCGTGAGACCGGCATCTTTTCGTCGTAATGAACCTGAACCACGAGTTGTGAGTCTACTCAGCACACAGTAGCTCTGGGTGAAACCAGGCAGATGGCAGAGCTCCGACTCAGCTCTGCAGGTTCCAGGTTATATCCGAGCTACACTAGCATAACAGAGTCACGATTCTCTGTCCAAGCCCAGTCAAATCACAGCAATGGGACCGTCACGACGCAGGGCAAATCACAGAACTGTGGACTGACAAAACAACGCATGGCCTTGTAACCCATGGTAACATGCCTTTCAGTGAAGCCATGCCCGTCTGAAGAAGTCTTGATGCGCTTCCATAACATGGAACGCATATCAATTTGTTGGTTTTTCTACAGCCGCACTTCGAAGGTCGTCCACCCGACGCGATGCCAGAGCTGACTCTTATGCGTACAGTCCCAGTCGGCCATCCCAAACATCCGAGAATTTCCATTTTTCATCCCATCATCCGTCCCGAGCCTGGGCCAGCAAACAGACCCGGCCGCTCGTTTAGCATATGCCAAGGATGCGGGCGGCGCTCCCAGCTCCAAGGCAAAAACGCCGCGCTCTCCTCTGCACCCGGCCGATCAACGCCTTGCGAGGAGCCGACCGAAGACAAAACAGGCTGGATCAGTGTTTGGAGCAGGTGGAGGCTTCCATAAGAACATGTCCGCGACCGGCTAACAAGCCAGGTAGCGCCGAAATAGGTCAACAGGCAATGAAGTACGGTGAAAGCCACTTAGCTATAGTTAAATATTCCACCGTAAATGAAGAGGCTTTGTTTCGGTTCTTTTCTCCACCACCTCGTCCCGACCGTCAGCTTGGTGAGCGATCGAGCAGGTCATGAAGACAGCTTGAAATCGGACAGCTTTCTGGCCGGGCTTCTGTTACACCACCGCGTAACGGATCGTGACCATCGACGTAACGCTGTGACGGCTCGGCAGGCCACTATGACGGCCCAGCGTAACACTGTGACGCTCTGGCAGCGCGGATCTCGGTGTGACGCGGTCCCGTGACGCCCGGTCGGTGACAACTGACAGTGTGACGGGCGCCGTGACGCCCGGCCGGTGACAGTGTGACACCGAGTGCATGTGACGCGGTGCTGTTGCGGTCGACCCGCCGTCAGTCCCGGGTTGATGCAGCGCAAAGGTGTCGGGTCGCGGACGAGAGATCGTTCCGGTCACGTGCAGCAGACCAGCGCTAAAGCTTGGGTTCGACAGGACCACGTAAGAGCATTTGACCGCAGCCACCGCTGGGTGCAGCTTACTCTCACTTATTCCCCGAACCGTGACGCCTCTGCGGCCTTTGGTCCTCTCTCTCTCTCCCGTATCGCTAGGTGACTTGTACCCCGTCCCAACAGACCCGGTCAGGCGGGAAAGTCGCCCCGAACTAGACCCGGGATGAAAGCGAGAAGACATGTCCCATAATGATACGCTTCAGCGCGCCAGGATTGATTGGTAAATCGAAATGCGTCGCCCCAAGATAATTCCCAATGCCTCTGGAATTTTATGAACTGTCACACCGAGGCTGACAGGCACATTTCAAGAGGGATCCGAAAGTGAAAATAGTCGCTGTCTTTGTGTTGGTATTCCACCTCGTCAGCAGTCACGCTTTTACCTTAGCAGGCTGATATGCAAATTACAAGTGGTATAGCATGTTTCTTTTACGGAATAATGGGCAGTTCGATGCACACAACTAAAGAAAGCGAGATAAAATGCATGTTCCGAAAAGAAAGGCGAAACAATGATGGGTGTGGGCTTTGAGAAGTCCAAGCCTATCACAATGAAATCAAGGGACAGAAATATTACATGAGAATATTGTTTCTAGGGTTCCCAGGATTAAAAAGCTATCGGATCATCATTGAACTTTCCAGCTTGCTAAGAGGTTAAACAGGCTCCAAGTAGCCTTGGAGCCAATAAACCTCAGGCCTGGTGACAAAAAGCCATTGAGAATGGATTTTGAGCCATGAGCGAAAGGTGAACGAAGGTGACGATGAGAAATCAAACACAAAGCAAGACCGTCGAGTGCGTCCTTGCGAGCCATCACGCGTTGCGAAAATGACAAAAAAGAGTCCCCAAGACTTCGCATGCGTTGCCTAACAGAGTCGAACAGAGTCGCGCGCGCTCCATTGAAATTAGGCCACACGAAGAGCAGTTCATTTCGACACGAGCGACGCTCAAACGATTTCAAAGTACACATCGATTGCCATTAAAGGAACGGCTCCATTAGCGACTAAGTAACCATTACCGATCCATTCCAGCGACAAACGGTGTTCAAAGCCCATCTTCGATCGTCCGCACCATTGAGGTCAATGTACACAGACCATTATGTTATTAATAGTAGCATTATTTAATATTGAGGGAAATGGTCGATGAGCAGCTTACGTCAACAGTCACCTTCCTGCTAAGCGAACACCAAATCGCCTACAATCCAACGACTGCAGCTGAAAAGAGTTTTAAGCCTTCAAAACAGCACCACTTCACGAGCAATCCTATTAGAGTACCAAACGAGCGGATTGGCCTACCTAATGCAACATTTCGTTCAGCTTGTCATTCATCTGTCGATTCTCGCTGACTCTCAGTAGCACAGCTTAACCCTTCTTCGTTCGAGTACCAGAGGCAGCATTCTGCCCTCCATCCGCTGAATTCGGCCCACGCTCTCATTACCGCTAAATTACTGTTTTCGTCGCTGTCCCGATCCCCCGTGAGAGTTCAGCAGGGCGTCCCCGTTCGGCCCGGCCCCCGGCGAGCTTCGGAGGTGAGCCCACGGCACTAACGACCCGTGCGTGACTCGAGTTCTGACTCAACTGAGCCCGGAATGCTATCCCGAAATGTATGCGGATGATGGTACAGTAATGATCATATAGTAGATGGTAAGTTGGGCGGGCATAGCATCCAAACAGCGAATTATATTGTTTGGACAGAAAGGAAATGGAAAGCTGAAGAGTAAGACCGCATACGCACTAACCACGACACTAAGATAAAAGGCAGATGCTTGGCAGGCATGCTTTTGATCATAAGATATGTACAGATTGCTTGCAATTCAGTAAGCCCATTTTTTTAAGCGCCATTCATAGTTCCACATTTTTCATAGCGCAGCGTGCGGAACACCGTAACTCTTTCTCACACCATCTTCCGACCCATCCTCTCCCCTCCGACACCTGACCCGACCCGTGTCACCCGTCCCTCTCAGCTGAGCGATGCACTGGAGGAGGGTAGCTCGCGCTGTCACCGATCCACCTCAGCCGTCAGCAGGGACACACAGTGCACCCCGCGGGCGGCTGAGGCGACCACAACACATCCATCGCCGTCAGCTGGCGGGTGACGTCATGTTGTTGGTGACGTCACTGCGGCCGGTTGGTGAGAAGGTGAGGTGTTTGTTCGGGAGGGACGCTCTATAACCCCCTCGCTTGTCAGACCGACAGCCCTAATTTTCTCAGCTCTCGTACTCCGTCCCTTCTCCCGCCCATCTCCCACATGCTTGATAGGCATGGGAGAAATGATCATACGGAGCCTGGGACCTCGGGACGGACGGAACGACGGACAACCATGCATCGCAGAGTTCAAGCGAACCCGCCCAGTGCAGCCAAATTTAAGTGTTCAGTCAGCTACGAGTTCGGCGACGAATTCCTTCTCACCAAGCCCGCCATGCCGACCAGCCCCACCCACCGACCAGCCCGCTGGCCCGCTCGACGCTCGCTGACCCCAGTCGGTCAGAATCGTGACTGCTCCCACGGCGCCGGCCGACCGACTATCGGAGGCTGGTGCTCGGTCACCACCGCACCACCGCCGGGAGCACCACGCTGGAATGTGCTGGTAACGCGGCTGAGGCGGCGGCGGCTGGCGGCTGGAGCTCGCCAGCCGGCCGGCCAGCCGTCTGCCCACAGTCAAACACCGAACAAATGTCCTGCCAGGTCCAGCCAGAGCAAGATACGGACGCCAGGAGTGACGCTTGCTGAACTGCGGGCATCTGAGCCTGTGCGGTGACTCTGATTCAGAGCCAAAATCAACCAGCTGACACGTAGCTACCTGTATGAACACCGGCTGTCTGAGTTTGACAAGTCACACGTTCCAATACCAGCCGTGCGCTGCCGGTGCCGCTGATCCTGTAGGTATGTGACGAACACCAACAGCGCGGCGTTTTGTTTATCAGCGTTACTCGCGTCGGACATGGCGTCACGTCACGTCACATCACGTCACGTGAACGTCACGTAACGGTGACGGTACCGGAGACGCCGCGCCGGCTGGCCCGACAGATGGACTATCAGCGGCTAGGCGGCCAGCGAGGTGGCATCGATGAACGGTGACAGCGTCTCCGTGCGATAACTGTTACCATGCCCCCGCGTCTTATGCCTGCATCGGATGTCGAAGGGTAGATAGCCCTCTGCTGAGCACATTTTTTCACACTCAGAATGGTGCTCTGCCGTTCTGACCCCTTTTCAGTGACGAGTGCCGTCGTGTCAGCGAACTACCCGGCAGCGCCTAGGACTCCCTAGCAGCGAGCTCGGACGCCTGAGCAGCGGCTCTGGCAGCTGAGAGCTGTCAGACCGCCGCGCCGCCCGGGTTAATCCAGCCTTCCCAGGAAAATGATAACGCCTTACTGGTTTGATTAAAGCCGAGATCCACTCACATTAAAGCACGGCTCGTCCACTGCAAATCAGCTCCAGAGGTAAGGTATACGGAGCATCTGGTTCATTTGCATTTTGATCTGGTGGCGGTGGCTGATACGCCGTGGATCATAAATTAAAGCCAGCTATACCTTATCCTTAAGAAAAAATCAGCATGTCCTTCGCAGGTGAATTATTAATAATACCCGATACTTGAAAACATGCAATGCCTGGAAAAATACGTCAACTCGAACCCACCATTGAAAATGACCCATGATTTCAGCAGATATTAAACAGCACACATATGTACATATTTATCACCTAAGCACGCGAACTTCGAAAGATCAAGTGAACAAACTACAAATCGCATTACGAATCGGCCTACGCTTCATAGCACGTATGCATTCGACCTTCGCCATCCGATTGAGCAGACTATTCCTTGAAACCATTTGACGCCAAAACTACCGGTATTGTCATGGACAAGTTCGACCAAACCATAGCACAATACCAAGGCAAATGGCTCTAACGCCCGCTTTACCTAGGATCAGATACCGCAGCTTTGCAATTGTGATGATCGCATTCGAGGCGCGATTTCAATCGCTCTTGAGTAGCAATGAAGGCAGGATAGGGAATTGCAGCTCGTTCCGCTGATGTTTCCTATTTCCGAAAGACGACCTGCCTATGACACTGATCGAAGCCGTGCGTGGAATGGATAAACCTTAAACATCCACTAATAAACGGGGAAGATTATATCAAACGAGAACCTATCCACTCTCAATACAGCTTGAATGGGTCCGCCCACTGACAAATCCCACAAAGATAACGGTGCTTCAGACCTGCCTAGTGGCGTGCCTATTGCGGCACTAGGGAGAATTGAGAAATATATGTCTTTGGGCATTTGTCCGGTCCGCCGTGCCTCGCATTTCGAGCGTTTTCGATCAGCTGATAACCAGCTCGTTGGTCGCCACGCTCTCCCGCTTTGGGAAGTGAAAGGAGTCAGAGTCGGGGGTCGGTCCAATCGCCCGTGACCGAAACACGCGACCGGGTAAAAATCACGCCCTTCTCTTCCTGAGTCGGGTCAAAACGGCCCCGCATACTCCATTATTCAACACTAGTGGCCGCCCTGCATGCAAACAGCCAATTTCACACAGCATTCGAACGACAGAACGCATTGTTTCCCAACCAGCCTTACTGGAGGCTCCAGCAAGCAGCCATTTAACACGCCGTGCCCCTATACGGCATTCGCCTGAAGCCCACATGGGGTCCATCATCTCTCCGATCCTCCCTCCGTGGGCGCGATCGTGGGCGGGACTCGAGTGGTGGATGACTCCCAGCGGCGCCGAGCGCCCACACCGACACCCGAGCCAAGGTCAGGGGCTGCGACCCAGTGTGCCGCGGGCCGAGCGAGCCGGCGAGCTGACCAACACTTGTGAAAGTACTCCAGCCCGCCGCCGCCGTCGGGACGGGGCCGGGGTCGGATCGCGGTCAAGCTGTCCAGTTGAGCAAGACGGGGCGGGGGCAGAGGGGGCTGACAGCGGCGAGGCCGGGGGCGCCGGAGGTAACGCATGGCTGACGAGCCGCCGCCCAAGGTCCGCCTCAGCCGGTCACCGGGCAGCGGGTGGCTGCACTCTCTGCACTCTCTGCACCGCGCACCGTGCACACTGCACCATGGTGTGCAGGTGGTGACCGGCGAGCACGCGCGGGGCACGGACTGGCGGACAGCTGCTCCCAAGCCTTGCCCAGCAGCGAGCACCTGGGGCGTCCGACAGCGCCGACCGGCCGGGCAGACCGCAGGTCCTCCGCCCTGTACCACCCCCACACTCACCGGCCGCCAAGGTCCGCACGTGCACACAGTCTACCAGGCACCCGACCGAGAGCCAAATTAGCGTGCAAATGAGACCCGTCAACAGGGAAGTGACGGCTGGCAGGCAAAAACAGCGACAAACACCGACCGACAACACCGGCAACTCAGCACCAGCCAACGCCGACCAAAACAGCATTGTGCAAGGCGGACCGGCGTGCTCCGCAAATAAGGACTGATTTTGGACCCAGCGGCGGTCGAGACGGACCAATTGGGAAGGGCGCGGCACGAGCGATGAGCCCACGAGGAAGAACGGTCGGTGCGATTGGGGCGTGGGATGGGCTGGGAGTTGCACGAGATGAGATCACCGAATGGTAGCCGGCAGCCGAAGAAGCGAAGGGGTGCGGCGGCCGGGATCGAGTGTTGAGCCGGCTCTTGCGTCGTGACCTTATGTAATCCACTTATCCGCACGATATGCCGTGCACGACTGCCCGGTGCTTGGAGCGGCGAGCGTGCAAGGTGCGTGCACCGCACAGTGCACAGTCCATGCAGGCTGGCATGCCAGGAGTGCACTGAAGCAATCAGCTCCATTGTATGGGATAAAGGGCGCAGGCCATTGATTACTAGCCAGCATGTGGCAGCAACCTACTGGACGTGTTCTCTTGTTATCTAATGGCCGTGAACTTCGAGCCGAGTAAACTTCTGGTCATTTCCTCCTAATCCGAGAGCCTAAAGGCTTAACCAGCATTCCACACCCACATACAATAACTCCAAATCACTAGAATTATGTCGTATCGCGGTGATAAGTATCTATGACGTTGACCTTTCTTTCCGTTCTATGTAGTTCCCTATATCTAACACTTTCCGTCATCTCATACCATGAATAGGCGTACTAGCATATCCTCAGGAAAATATCCTCTGACTACCACAAAGTGATCTTTAAAAACCAATCCCTGACTTTTTCTAAAACTAACTATATGCCGAAAGCCAAAGCGACCATCTACTGCCTCTCCCATACAGCGAGTCCACCGTCAGCTGCCTCTCCACAGAGCTGCGGTCTGTCTGTCTATATCTAATCTGGCCTCGTGACGGGAAACATCGGGGAACAGCAGCTGGCGCCCGCACAGCAGCCGACTCAGTGACGTCATCGTGACGTCACTGTGCGACAGTCATCTGTGTACTGAGGCTGCTATCAGTGGATGTAGTGTGTCGGGGGGGGGGGGGGGGGGGTGAACGATGACGGGTATGGCCAGGGATTACCACGGGGAGTGGGATGCTGCTGAGTTGGAAAAGACCGCAAGGGAGATAAGTCCTCAGAAGGGAAGCGAAGGCGACGGAAACAACGGTCGAAGTCTGACGAAACGGAGCAGAAGGAGACTTTGGACGGTTGGGTCATCTTGCGTTACTACGGTATCTGTGTTACCAAGATATTTACTCACCAAGGGGCACATTTCTAAAAACGAATTATCTCTCCATTACGTAATGATCGCGTTTTGGTCCACATAGCTCATTGGAGAGGACGTCGACATCCCTAAACAACGCGGTAATGGCTACGGCACGGCACGACAGGACAGGTAGAGAGCCATTAACGCGCCACAGAAAACCGCAGCTCGAGTTTCTCTCACGATAATTAACTGGCGTTGAAATCTATCCTACGCAGAACATTTTAAGTGTCCGTTCAGGCACTAAACAAAGTTCTCGATTTCGATGTCGGTCTTTTGGAACGACAGACATTGACAATTTTGATCATCAAGTCAGGCTAAACAATTAGCATCTTTAAAATACCGTACTGATCAACCATGACATACCACGAACAATCAAACTGCGTTAGAATGCGACGATTGTAGCACATGGGCCGCACTTGCGTTGCAGGCGCACCTGTATCATTCAATCGTCCACATGGTTAGGGTGCAATGTAGGTATGCATATAACTAGCTTACAACCTCTCCATAACGGACTATCTATGCCTGTTTATGTGCCATGTGCGCAATGCTTCCCCTGTTTTGCTGGTATCCCCGCCCTGGAACTGACCTGAGCTGGCCGTGAACACCTCGTCTGGATCGATGCTGTTGGTGCGAGCCCGCGGGTCGAGCTCACGCTCAGGGGTGTCGTCGACAGAGATGGTGCGTAGCAGGGGCACCACATCTTCGTCCGAGTCGCCGCCCGACGACTCGCGAGTCTTCTCACGGGTCTTCCGTCTGCGGAGAGGATAATCACCGGTTAGATCAGGGGTAATGGGTGAAAAGTGACCAAAATATATCTTAAGATGTTGTTTTCAAATAAGGATGATCATTGATCAATGATCATTGATCATTTTTAAAGACATTCCCGTTAGCCGATATGATGAAGATAAATAAACTGACAAAAGAACAATGCGAACGAGACGCACGACGCTACTCGGTGGATGAATCAATCCGTGATTACGCGATTAGCGAGTTATTCAGCTTCCTCTGACACCACAAGCCAAAAATCAGGAAAACGGCCCGTCACTGCACAACAAAAAGCTCCCGTTATTTTGTGGCACAGTCGGTCCGTGACAGCCGCCACACTCCCGCAAACTCCCGCAAACCACACGGCAGACCAGTCAGCATCGGCCACGCACTCGGGTATCCTATCCATTTCACAACCGAGGAAGCGAAGCGGATATACCAGTGACTCGGCCCGCCTCCCGTTAGAGGTAGGCAGGCGCAGCGCGCGCAGAAGAGGGTCACAGAGCGTGATTCAGCGTGACGCCGGGTCAGGCGTGACGGGCGTGACAAGCACAGCGCACGCGCGGCGACCGACGCACAATGACGCGCCGCTGCGGCGGCAAAAAGTGACGGAAGGACGGAAGGACCGATCGAACATACGGCGTATTGACGCGGGAAATATGCGCTACCATGGCGACTGCATCGGGATTTGGGGAGAGGTTGATTGATAAAAATAGACAAAGTTAAAGTGATGAGGCAGGGCGCGGTGGTAAAATGGATTTCTCTGACAGAAGCTTGTTAGCACTAAGCCATCACATAAATTGAACTGGCAGATGCATTAGCTGATTCGAAGTTCTTAATGCCAGGGAAATTCAGCCCCAAGTCCCAGGAGTTAACTTAGAGAGTATGCTCAGAACAACTTCAGGAATACTCTGTTCAGTCAGCTGTCTGTCACAGCGCACCACAATCAGAAAACCAGTGCGAAATTTTTCAACGACGGTGGAGCATGTTCCCCACGATCCTTATTAGAAACATGACATCTGGGCAGTTTCACATGCATTTCCACCATGGCAGTGAAATCCCCGCGGCACACCTCAATCCTAGATATGACGGTGACTTGTTAGACAAAGCTCTGTGGCCGAAAATAAACCCGACCTTCTGGGTACAGCTCAAACAAACCTGCCGTGTCCGAACTGTAAACACATGGAGGGAGCGAACACCGAGCCTGCAGACGGAGAGTCACCTGCGCAGCTCCGCCAGCGAGCTCGGTACGTCCTAGAAACGATCGATAACACACCAGGGCGATAGCAAGGTGGCGTCGAGACTCGAGACCGACAGCAGCCATCCGGAAAGACTGCTGATATCATTTCGCCGGGCACTTCCGGACGATTCAAAGAAGTCGGAGATGGGAGGGGCGATATGGATCGGATCCACCCAGCGAGAGCAACAATCAATGAATGACAAAGTAAGAGTACATGTTTACCGAAATCGGAGACATACGTAGGCATGTGGCTATTCAATATAACCAAGGCCAAAGTTATGCGTGCGTTAGTTCAACGTTATCCACTATACAATGGAACTACTTAACCCTCGCCGGCCGAGGGGGGGGGGGGGCGGGTGCCGCCCCCCCATAGGGTTTTTTCGCGATAGCTCCGAACACGCTGGCGATAGAGAGCTGAAACTTGGCATACCTGACCTTTGATCCAAGCCGGATCTTTTGACACCAACCGCATTTTTGGGTCAGGTCAGGTCACTGACCTATGACGTCATAAGTGAACCTCTGCACGGTCTTCAGATGTCGCAACTTCACAACGCCCTCACTGCCAGAGGAGATGTCACAGGGAAATGAAACTTGCAGGATCTAGTATCCATTATGAGTCCCACAATTTGTATATCTCGGATTTTTCCTAAAGGTCATATGAGGTCAGGTCATTTTCGTGACCTCACCATTATAAGTCAATGGGGAAAAATTCAAACTGCTATTCTGGCACCGGGAACGATCTCCAACTATCTCAAGCACACAGAATCGTGATTTGATGCACTCCTTGCAAGGTTAGATGCGTCACTTTTGCAATGTTGACCTTGCGTGACGTCATTTATGACGTCATCAAGGTCATATTAGTTTTTCGTCAATAACTCTTGATGAAATTGAGCTAGCGGGTCGGGAAAGCCACCAATGGACTCAGGAAGACCTGCCGAATCGAATGATATGCGACATGACCTCTTTCGACCAACTTCGTGACCTGGGGGTGCTGACCTGACCTTGACCTGAGGTCAACACCCCAAGTTGACCTGACCCGGACAAAAAGTATATCATTCGACGCGCCTGAGCGAGACGAACACGATGCTGCCAAAATCGGCGCTCTGCGGCCGTTTTTTGCGAAGTTATTCACCAAAAACTGAACCGTACCTTGGGGCACTTGACCTGACCTCAGAGGTCACCGGTTGACCTAGGACCTTAAAATCGGGTACCAATCTCTGCCTCTCGTAACGGCGCACACGCTCGTTTTTTCCGCGACGCGCTAGCTCCACCAGGGGCGAAACGGCGAGGGGGGTCGTACCCGCCCCCCCCCCCCCCTCGGCCGGCGCGTATGTAGAAAACCAATAGGTCCGGCGAGGGTTAAACTCAACTGATGAATAATATACGCAGTTATGTCTATTTTTGACTCATGACATCACATGTCCTCTGATTGACTCTGACCCAAGCTGGATATTCAATCCACCGATACGGGAGGGATACCTACTCAGAACGTTCACGGACGAGGAAAACATCATTGCTCTTGTGTTGAGCGCCATGGGAATAGACCAGAAGCCGAGTTCGTGACGTCAGACCTCCTGTTATTCAACCGATTCCACGCAGTGAAGGATGCCGGTAGGCACTATTGCCATGAAATTCATGATGTCATAGGCAACGAGGCAATCAAGAGGGTAAGATAGTGATTAAGTGCTTCTTCGACGTACAGTACTGATGCATCGTAGCGTTAGATAGCGATAAAACGGATGATCAAGAAGGGGAACAACCTTGCCGACATCACCCACATCAGGCATCCATTCATTCGTCAACCGTACCCATGCCTCTGTGAGTCGGCTGGGAGCTAACAATGCCACAGTTCGGACTGAGGCGGACATTTCTCGGCAGAGCGGGGCACGTCCGGCCGGGAGAACTAGGCCGGCGCCGCTGGATTCCGGTGAAGGTCGGCTCAGGACTGCCGTTAGTGCTGACCCGCAGTGACCCGCTACCACGCACCTAACCGGCGTGGGAACCCCGGCCGGCACAGGGGCGGCGCGGCGGTACCAGACGGTGCCGGCAACGGAAGTCCGTGAGCGCAGGAAGAGAAAACACCCGCCCAGTCGCCGGGCCGGATCCGGCGGCGCCGTCCCGACCGATTGTACTCCGCACACCCCGGCGGCGACGGCACGGCGAGCCCACAGAGTCACGGTCACGTCCCAATCAAACCGTGAGCCGTGAACGCCGTCGTGAAAGTCAACACACTCTTATTGTTCATAGATGACCACAATCAAACCAAAGGAAGCCTCTTGAGAAAGAGAAAGCAGCCTGATGGTAGTAGTAATATAAAATAAAGTCATGAGAAATGGGTCCTTGGGTTCCCACCAGCTGCAGAACGAGTCCAACAGGTCCTAGCTCACGACAAAAGATTGGAGACGTCATCTATCATCACAGCGCGAGGAGCTGATATCAACTGTCTCCCTCTGTCCCAGATCCGTCGGTCCCACCAAGCTCATCAGTTCCTCGCCTCCCCTGACAGCGGGACACGTGGCTGGCGGCTAACCAACCATGAGACATGGGACGACACATGGCAGGGACAGGAGGGACAGAGCGGGCGGCGGATCGGAGGGAAGACAGTGAAAAATGGAGGATGGGAAACAGAATACTGAGGAGGTCGGCAAAGGACACGCTGAAGGACGAACAAGGACGTTCCGGGGAGCCACAAATATGCAGTAAAATGGAGGAAAGCATAACGCCCTGGAGCTCCACAAATTCCTGGAACATCCTATGTCCCCATTCCACCCTCCCCAGTCCCCACCCTCCAGCCAACCGAGGGTGCCAGGAACCGCCCAGACTCTGCTCCTCCGGCAGCCGCTAGACTAACACCCTCCAAACCCCGGCTACGACCCCACTGAATTAAACATGACGTCGGGCTCCAAACAGTCGAGCGGCAACTGCCGGGTCGGATCGGCCAGAGCTGGCCCGGTCAGTGGGGTGGCAGCCGGGGCCAGGTCAGGTGGGGGGGGGGGGGGGGTAACGAAGGGTCAGTCAGTCATCAGCAGCCGAGCAGAGGGCGGGGCCAGCCGCGTGCCTCAGCGCAGCGCGCGCAGCACGCGGTCCAGCCTAACGAGACGCAGCCACCGCCGCTAGCGCCGGAGGCCGGCCGACGCAGCTCTAATTGAAAACGGAGCCGCAGCCGGAGCCGGAAAACAACGCCAATGCTGGTATGGGCGTGACAGGCCATACAGTGGCCCGGGAGGGCCGCTGCCGACCTAGATACGAACCCGCATATAGCGGACAATTAACGTGTAATTACACGCAATACGTTACAGCGAAGGCCGGTGGTAAGAGGCCTGTCATCTACATTCTGCCAGACACCAAACACAATGAGCCTTCCAAGTTCCAAGCAAAGCCTTCCAAAGAAACTTGGGGTAGCTTCGCAATGGAATTAACCCCAACATTAGCGTGCAGCGTTCAGATCTAATTGCTATGGCACATCCTACGCACGAGACATCCATCAGCCTTCAACGTTTCACCGATGACAAGATCTATAAATAGAGCACTAGCGAGACCTTTACCCCCAACACACAGCCGTGGTGATTCATTATGTCATAACTAGCGCCATAAATCCCTCCTAGTCTCTGATTGCATGTCGCCACGCAGCCCCGCTCACGCCTTTCACATCCGGACACGATCCGGGTCATGTCCGCTTCAATGGGTCAGCGGGTCCAGTACGATCAGCTGATCGGGCGACCCGCAATCAGCTGATGTCATGCCCCGCGGCAGTGGCAGCGAGATACGACAGCACACGCGCGTGTGAGTGAGCTTGAAAGGAAGCGACTGCGCGCTGTCATATGACTTTCTGAAGCGACAGCTGGCACCACTGTGACGGGAAGTGGGAGTGGGGAGGGGAGAAGGTGCGACCCCGTCACCACCAGACCCCCCCCCATCCCCCTCCGGCGGTGCGTCGGGGCACGCATCTGCCAGCAACTGATTTATGAGGGAGGGGAGGGGGACGCCGCACGTGCCAAAGGGCTGAGTCAGACCACCGTGCATGGAGGGGAGGGGAGAGGGGGAGATAGGAGGGGTGGTGTCACAAATGGTAGCACCGGAACGCACAGTTCCTGCCGCAGGGCGGAGACACGACGCCACCAGATGGCGATGTAATCGAGACTGATTGATGACGAAGAAACACAGAAAGTCCCACGCATACAGAATGCCGATACTTCTTTGAATAAATAAAATCAGGAGCACCATAGGCGGCGGAATGGGGAGGGCACCGGGGCACCGTGCCCACCTTTGATTTGGGCATTTTAACATTAGCCCTATGGACGTTGCATGGAAAGAATGGGACCAAAAGTCGCCAGTGCCCCCCTTAATTAAAGGTTTTCCGCCGCTACTGAGGAGCACATTTTTAGCTATCAGCCTGGAAAAGATAACTGATATGACTTCCCTAACGGGAATACACAAGCTTCAATAAGGGAGGCACGCTATCGCATGTTCTTTAACGGATATGAATAAAATGACGTCACTAGCGAGTAAAGCAACACCCGGCTACTGGTGCTGAGGTCATCCCATGATCCTTCGTCGATAGGCAAGTTAGCCCGGAGGCCGGATTGTGCTGGATGAATCATAACTGCCTCGGTACGTAAAATCTGACTAGCAGCTTGAATTGTAGCGTCCTGCCTAGCTGAAGCCAGCTAGACATAACAACGTCAGAGTCAAAGGCTTGTGGCCAGCTTTCTATAGGATGTCGTTAAATAATATGTAATTTAGACCTAATTAGTAATTACTAGCGGAAGCTCAAATATCCTTCATTTCATTAAGTAAGTCAGGTAAGACGGTGACTTGACAAGTTTTCTTTCCTCAGTAACGAACTAATGGCTGAAGCCTCCTCGTTGTGGTTTGTTAGAGGCTATCACGCACATAAAATGCGTTTACAACCGGACCAATTCACGTCTCTCTTTGCCATAGTAAAAGTTGGCCCATTGACCTTGCCTCCAGTTCCGCGAGGCAATCTGTGCCGCACGGCTCAGTTTCGTTTCCGCGATGGCCCGCCTCAGCGCTGCGTGATGGCCGGCCATAACGTCAAACACCCTCTGCCACTCACCGGGCGCACTTGAGCCCGTGCAGGTGAGTCGTCAGCGGCGGCACCCGCCTCCGGGCCTGACCCCTGAACTCCACTCCCCGGCCGGCACCGCCACTGCGCCGCGTTTGTCGCCACCTGCGCCGCAGGCGTCAGCAGCGCGCCACAGACGTCGCACCGGACGTATGCCATATCCGGCGACCCCGCGGGCCGGGGACAGGGAGAGACGCCAGAGCTGGGGTGGCGACTATGACATCCGTCTCCGCCAGCGACACTGGGGCAGGGGAAGAGCTGGGAACTGGGGAGCCAGAGATGGGGACGGGGAGACGCCAGCTCTAGGGTGACCAACAGGGCAGCTGTATCTGCTGTCAAGCTGTGGTTGAGAGATCTCGCCCCTGCTCCAGCAGCTTTGGGATTCAGAAGGGGAGAAAAGCAGCCGACATGCAACAAGGGGTTTCCAAGCTGCAACGCTCCCAAAAAAACATCTGGACAAAATCCTGGTTTGAGAGGCTTAGGATGGATGGTATACCATTCCAAACGGCGCTTGTAATAAGAGACCAGGATCAGACGGTGAAGTTAACATACATGATAAAAGAACCCCAATCTGTCACCAGCCAGATGTGATATTTGGAGGCTACTATCACGGCTGAGGACAGACGAATGTCACCGACGGAAGCAGGACCGTCATCAATCCACAGCAGCAGTCCAGTACAGTCGTCAATCGACAACTCGTGGATTTGCGAAGCACACATCCCACTGCAGCCTGCAACACATGCGGGCGCTGGTGTAGGGGTGCACAGAACAGAAACACAGCCTGCTCTGTTCGCACTCCGCGCGCAACGACCTGTGAGCGCTGGCTTGGGGGCAAAGGCAGCATTCAACTTTTATCCGGTAGATGACACAAGTAGTACGCGCCGTAAGGTATGCTGTGCCGCAAGGCTTAATACCGTGAATGAGGCTGACACGCGCGAGGAAACAAGAATAATTACTTAACGCGATTTTCTAGAAAGGAATAGCGACGCTTCAGATTTAAAGAAGCCTGGCTCAGAAGCAGGAATCACATTCAAACGAAAGCTCATCACTTGTCTAGAAAACACACATAACAAAGCACTTCAAGTCCGCCCACACAAAGGCAGGAGAAGGAGAGGTCTCTTGGGAGTCATCCCCGCGTACCGCTTCTGTCTGCGTGTCTCCCTGCCAGTGATGTTGACAGGCGCGGCGCCGGGGCCGCGTGTCTTCCCAGTCCACTGGGACGCAGCCGTCAGCACCGCCCATCCGACGAGACGGCACGGGTTATGTGATACCCTTCCATGTAGGTCTGAGGGAGTTAGGGGCTGAGGGATTCAGGGACTGAGGTGATTAGGGATCGTGCAGTAGGGTGTGAATTGACTGGAGGGCTGGAGATGGTTCCGACTCATCAGTATCCAGACTTCGGGCTGAGGGATGACGGTTACTACGAGATAAGATGCTGAGAGACTGAGTGATCGTTGCAACAGAACTTCAAGAGAATCTGATACACTTTCAGGCACACTAGACGGCAGCGATGAAACTGTTAAACTGAGGGGCATGTGAGAACTGATCGATAGAGGTCAAGGACAGAATACACCGAGCGAATGGCGAGCTGAGACTGAGAGCTTTTGAATAAGCGTCATTGCAAGGTACTACGGGTCCTGTCATCCACACCAGCCCAATGCGGGTCATTATTTCCAGACCAACTGCCTCGCAGTGTTTATGCGGGCGTGGCTGGCTGGTACGTCTGTGTGCCTGCTGCGACGGACAGCGGAGCGATGCTGACAGTGACAGCCGGCAGTGTTGACAGCAGGAGACACATTGCAGAGACAGCGGGCGATACGCACTGTCTGCCAGAGTCATTGTCCGCTCTCTGCGTAAGGCTGGGAATAGGCGGCGTCAGGCACGGCAGAGGAGGGGAGACGGAAGAGGAGGGCGAGAGGGAGGAGGAAAAGCGAGGAGGCGAGAAGAGACGGACACAACAGAGACGAAATAAAGCAAAGGAGGATAGATGTCATAAAAAGTATGTGATAAAAATAAACCACTGATGATTATACACACGCAAATGCAGTGGTAGTATGATAGTATCCAATATCTACACTCATATCTTGAGACAGAGACTCCACATAGTAGGTAAGTCTTCCTGACTACCAGGAAAGTGCACCTGTCATGCATGCCTAACTCAGGCACACCAGCAACTCAGCGCGTAGCGCGTAGCGCCCGCCCGCCCAGCTGGCCGGCCAGCTGGGCCGGCCAGCTGGGCGGCCCAGCTAGCCGAGCTAGGCCATGGCCTAGCTCGGCGCTAGGCCATGGCCTAGCGCCGAGCTGTTTCGCAGGAAAACGGCCACAGGTTCGGGTCGTACCGTGACGCCACTGATGGTAAGGCAGCGCTCCGACGCGCTGATTCAGCACCAAGGACCTGTGACCACATCACCAGGGGTGGAATGCTCGACAAGGCGGAATGACTGTATGGAGCCACGGGTGGTACCAGCCGGCACTGGTGAACAAAGCAGGAGCGAGTGCCCGCCATGACGTCACAACTCGGGTTGTGAAACAACCGCTCAAGGTTAACGACAGTGCATGTGTGTGAGGCTGATTACGAGTATACCAATCTGCTACTGAATGCGTATGTCATCTACCAGCACATTCGCATCGGACAAAAAAAAGTTCACGGCATGAAATTAAGCTCTTCCAAAAACTCTTGACTGTCACGGAAACATCTCACCACCATGCACACGGCAAATTCGCTCGCCCTGCCACCCGGATGCGAGATTATCGCACTCGGAGCTTCCTTCTCCGTGCAGCCCGGACGACCAGGGTCAGGCAGGGCACAGAGCTGCAGCGCGTCAGAGTTCACTCCGCGGGGAGCAACTGCGGTCGGGCTATACCAAAACTCCGGAAAGTTTGTGAACTCGGCACCGTCTAGGTCCACAGAGTCGGGGTTAAAATAAGAGCAAGGTCGCAGTTGGGGTATAGACGGAACGCTTTGGTGACAACGCGTGAGAGGAAAAAGCTAGGTCACGGCAGACTTGACGAATCAGGTTCACTTGTTCGGCAGCCTTCACCGGCATTGCGGACAATACGTAATTAACTCATACTCCCGTGGCATTGACTGGCCAACTCCCACACACACTGGAAACGTGAACAAAACCGCTGCGTTGAAAACCTTGAGGCACATCCTGTATGCAAACAAACGAAGCAATGACACGCGTACTGAACTCAAGTCAAATAATTAGCATGATTGACCATTCGGCCCCGAATTGCGGCCAGATGGTAATCATGACCAAACCTTATTATCCATGTAAAACCCGATACAAATGCATGTTAATGCACCTATCACCGATCTGCCAGGCCGGCATACAAACTACGTTCCTGCTTTGAATCTCCAGCGGGGCGTGTCAGTCAATCACACCAGACTCCAGGCCGGTCGGCCGACAGTCGAGCCGGCCCGTGCTCTGTTCGACACGGACATTTGACCTGATCACGTCAACAAGACCGTGCCGGGCTCCGAGGGCCGTCCGGCCGCTGCACGCTCCAGTACTCGGGCTGTCGTGCCTCTCTCTCTGGAGCGGCAGAGCGCTCCAGGGAAGTCGGGAGGGGAGGTCGGGAGGCGCCGTGCAGGCTAGCAAGGGAGGAAAGGGAAAAGGGAGAAGCTACTTCAAAGGGAGGGGAGGGGCGCAAAACGCCGCACTGCCTACCTTTTGATGAGAAGTGAGGGGAAATACGTGAATTGGGAAAGGAAGTGGGAAAGAGCGTCAATCCGGCTAGCCAAGGATGAAAGAGGGAATAAAGCGACAAGAGAAAGGAGAAGAATAGATAAGAGCCTGTACGCCGTCTACCTGCTGGTGGGGCTGATGATGGCGTCCAGCCAGAGCGCCACCTCCTCCTCCCCATGGTCCTCCACCGACGACTGGCTGGCCACGAACAGAGGACGCACCGTAACGTCCACCACGGAGCCAAGCGAGTGGCGCAGCGGCGCACTCACAGAGGCTGACGAGCCCTCGGACATGGCGGCGCGCCGGAACACCATCAAACACAGTCCGCAGACTCGGAGAGATCAGTACTGAGAACGACACGCACACACGCAGCTCCACGAACGACGAAGGCGCGGAGGGCGCGACGTGCACTGGATTACTCGCCAGCGCTGACGCCAGGACTGCCAGCCGACCGCGAGCAGTGGCGCCACTCGAGGCGCTGTGGATTTCCTGTGCCAGCGGCGGACGCGGATACGGGGTATCGCTGATTCAGAGCACTGGGATCCAGCCGACGGCACGGGGCGGCGGACGGAGCCGGGCCGAGCCGGGGCGGGGCGCGGCGGCGGGGCAGGGGCGGTGTGGGGACAGGGAGAGGGCTGACACTGACCGGAGCTCGTCGAGGAAGCCGTCGGGCGGTCGAGGCGGTGTGATGACGCCGGTGAGGTGCAGGCGCCGAGCGTCACCGGGCGTCATCGCACTGCGGGCGGCGTGGCGCCGGCGGCGGCACTGAGTCACTGGGCCTCCGCCGCGCTGGACTTTTGGACGGCCAGCGGCGGCCACAGACAATGCCACGGGGAGGTCGGCTGCCAAGACAGGCTGCCAAGACTGCAGATCGAATCTCGAGCACTCGGTAAGCCGCTTAACGAGGCAACCTTATCACCGCGAGAGAAACAAGGAAATGGTGTACCGAGTCATGCGTCAGGCCATGAGCCCGCCACTGTCAGCGCCGGCTCGGCCGTCAGCCGTCACCCTCGACACGCTAACCGACAGGTGCTTAAACACAGCGCTCGTCACCCACCACACACGCCATCAGTCATCCGTTTGGAACAACAAACCCGTACCGAGTCGGCAGGCCGGCTCTGCGCCACTGACGCCGCCTCTGCGCCAGTTAGTGGCGACATTTCCTCGGTGCGTTGCTGCTCGCCCCGTCGGACCGGTCGGCGGCCGGCGAGGAAAACACGACGCCAAGCTGCCCGCTGCCGCGCACTGCAGTTGGGCACTTTTGCCACGCCGCCGCGGCTTCACCTGCCACCGGTGACCCTGAGATTGCATACCGCCCGGCCCGCTGTCATGCGGCCGGCGTGCGTGGCAGCGTTCGCCGGCATAGTGCCCCGTCAAGCTGTCAGCCCCCGCCCACATCAAACCCTACCCCCTGAACCTCAGACTCGACACTCGGCAGCCTCGACAGCTCCATAGCTCGACAGCCTCGACACCCGACAGCTCGACAGCCTAGACAGCCCGTTCAGAACCCGCCTCGGCGCCCACACCGACTGTCTTAGCGACCTCTGCAGTCCGACGAATGCCTCGGTGGCAGCTTTGCGGTCAACGCTGCAGCGCTGGCGATGTTCCATTGTTTGTGTTTGAGGCTGGTTGCGGTCTGGGCCGGCCCAGTCACCACAGCCCGCCGGCCCAGCGAACGGTCAGACGGTCAGAACGGTCAGACCAGCCGGTCAAGGAGACTGGTCGGGTGGGCACCTGTGTCAACAACTCAACACTCGGAGAGCTTCGCAGGAAGACAAGCCCAGAGGGCTGCAAAGCTTGTTCAGCACCAATCGCAACATGCACAGTGCAGGGATGCAAAAATAAGAAACGCTTACATTCACAACAGCCAAGATGAAAGAAGAAGAATCTGTTGGGGTGAGCTGAGGCAACAATGGCACCGGCCAGCCTCGCCAGTATTGGTGCAACGAAAACACAATGGATGCCGGGTGTTTATTTACAGTCGGTCCATGTGACAAACATGTCTGAGACGACTGATGGCTCCCCGACCGAGTCGCGCAGGGTGCTGTCGGAGCGACTGCCGGGCGACGGAGAGGAGAGGAGAGGAGATGGGAGGAGAGGCGAGGAGAGGAGAGGAGAGGAGAGGGAGGGGAGGGGAGGGGAGGGGAGGGGAGGGGAGGGAAAGGGAGAGGAGAGGAGAGGAGAGGAGAGGAGAGGAGAGGAGTGGAGAGGAGAGGAGAGGAGAGGCGAGGAGAGGAGAGGAGGGGAGAGGAAAGGAGAGGAGAGGGGAGGAGGCGAGATGACTTGAGTCGAGACGAGACGAGACGAAGGGAGAGAGGAGAGAGGAGCTGGCTCTAGGAAACAGCAGATTACCTACAGCAAAAAAAAAGAAAGAAAGAAAAAGATTACCGATACGGTTTGCAATTTGTATGGTGCAGTGCTGGTCGTGGTATCGAAATACTTATGATGAGCTCGGAGTTGAACAATGAATATTCAATCCTGAAATATAGGACTATAAAACAAAATGTGACAGCATTCAATGGAAGCATGACATTCATCGCTCATATTTCCTATTACGTAATGCCTTCAACAGAAAAGCGGTGAGTAAATGTCCCTAGTTTTGATAGCGGTAACTCACTCGAAAGGCTCATAAGTAGCCCTGTAGCGTAGATACTCGTATCCATAGACCACTATATATATAGTGGTCTATGTCGTATCTTATCTCTGGGCACTACGATGCACTTTCAAATGTTTGAATGCACGATTGTACTTTGCCGTTCAAATGAAATGGTGCGTAATGCTCACAGTTGCGTTTTAATTCCTATGTAAAGTGACACAAGGTTCCTTTCTCCACTCACTTTCGACATTCACTGAATCACCCAGGGAAGAAGGAAGGGTTTATTTAGGAAAACCATCGCCAAAACTGGAGTTATGACAGCAGCAACTCCTGGAACCCTGCCATCGTAGGTGGAGTCCGTTCAACTCAAATCACCGATAAAACAACAGCGTTCTACTCCTCGACACTGAAGACCAAAACGCCACACGACAGGTGCCGACCCCCACCCGAAATACCGGTTTGTTCACGCATCTGAGAAGTAGTATATTTGCAGGGCGGCAGTCTCGGCAGGCGTACCCGTCTGGATGACAGGTCTAAGGGCGGAGATGTCAGATTGCGCGTCCTGCCAAAAGCCGTCCGAGTTGCACGACCACTGAGTGCTCAGACAGCCCATTTGTCATACGGAGGCGAGTCAGTCTAATAAAGCTGGATCAACAAATACACGAAATATGAAATCCGTCGACCTGAAACCGTGTATCGCATACGAATCTTCCACTCTTTAGAATCTACACATCACCACATGCAATCCCGTGCGCGAAACGCCACCACATCCATTTCGGCCGCGTACTTTTGTCGATCGGTCTGTGTGAGACGGGCCCCAGGTTGGACAGGGTGACGGGCACAGCAGCAGCGGTAGCGCTGGCGCTGCAGAGCCGAGCGGCGGCCGGGCCGTTACGTACGAGGAGGCCGGCGCATGCTTCCTTTATGCACCAGTGCCGGGTCGGGCCGGGCGGCCGGCGTGAAAAGTAGGCTGGATCGCCCGGCGGCCGCTCGGAGGAACGGGTGGTGGAGCAGATGGGATGCGGATGGAATGGAATGGGGTGACAAGCATAAACGGCTGAGAGTCATGTGGTGCTGACTACTGACCAACTGACCAGCGCGGCGCTGATGACCGTCCAGTGACTACCAGCTACTGACCGCCGCCCACGGACCATCGGTCAATGACCACTGAACACTTAGCGCTAACCACTGACCAGTGTCCAGTGTGCAGTGTGCGCTGACCAGTGACCACTGCCTACTGACCATCGGTCGCCAACTACTGACCACTGACAACATCATGGCAAAATCGTCGTGACAGCGGTACTCCGCAAAACCACCACCCTCCTAATTCGCAATCGATCGGCGCATATATCGGCGAGTTATCCTTAGAACCGAGCTGGTTAGCCCTACCGCAGAACCGCTGCGACTAGCCGCTATGCGGCGGCGGATCCGCTGTATTCGCCACACGAGTGCCATCAGCATAGCGGGACTGGTGGTCAGCGCGGCCATATGCCGGCATATTAGGGTTGTTCAAAAAAACCGAATTTCGGAAAAGTATATGGGCTCATGGCTCATGTGGTGCGGTATTCTTTTCTGAGTCCAATGATACCCTTTTTTCCGAAAAGTATTACTGCTAGGCGCTGCTCAAACGGCTTAAAGAGGACCATGTTACGCCCGCCGACCGGCCGGTGTCAATAAGGGCGAGAATTCGACGCCGCACGGCGGCGGCAGCGCCTTATCGGCACCGCGCGCCACGACATCTGCCGGGCGGCCGGCTGGGCGGTGGGAAGTTATAAGTGCGTGGTCTTATTGCACACGATCGGGGTGAGCTATCCCATGTTTTCGGGGCGGAAAGTTTCAGTGCAGCATCGGTGCGTCTGCTACGGTGGTCTGTGTCGATGGTATAGAAAATAACTCAAGCAGAACTCAGAAAAGAATGAATGATTCCGGGTAGTTGCCTCGAAATAACCCGTTTCAAGAATACAGCTGCCCTCTTAACGTACTGTATCACTTGTTGATTCTTCAAAAAGCAAGCTCTGAGCAATAACAGACCTCTTTGCATTGCTGTTGACCATTTAAGTTGCTTTTGGACGGTGGCTCGCAGCCCCAATATGCTGCCGCGTAACTCTATTCCAACGACGAAACGGCAACTTAGCGAGAATCGAAAATTTAACGAAGTAGGTACAACAGGAGCTGGCAAGGCTCCTGCATTGGTCTATCCGTCATGAGTGACACACCGGGGTAATGTGTCACGTCAGGGCAGAGCTGTGTTCTATGCCGGGTCTGGATTCGGGTCTTGATCGGCATCGGTGGGCACGGCCGCCCTGGCCGGACTGCCGGCGTCGCTTATGCTCGAAGGATTGGATAAACGGCGCTTGATTTATATGAGTAGGTACTCCGGCTAATGTCTCTACTCATGTCTCACTTCGTCACACTGTCAGGGTGGCCACTCTGTCATCCCCAAACATGTTATGTTTTCTTTCGACCCGCTAATCTAAGTTACACCTGGCGTCGATTCTGTTGCCCCAGCATCTGACATCAACGTATCTGAATAATGACATTGGTGACGCATATGCTCGTCAAAGCCACCCCCAAACTTGGGCCGATGACTGTCGGGTCTCCTCCATATTCTGTCCTTGTGCATACTGCATTGCCAGCCCCTGCTGTACGTATATCGTGAATTTTCGATTCTCGCGAAGTTGCCGTTTCGCCGTTGGAATAAAGTTGCGCGGCAGCATATTGGGGGTGCGAGCCACCGTCAAAAACTAACGTAAATTGTCAACAGCAATGCAAAGAGGTGTGTAATTGCTCAGAGTTTGCTTTTTGAAGAATTAACAAGTGATACGGTACGTTAAGAAGGCAGCGTATTCTTGAAACGGATTATTTCGAGGCAACTACCCGGAATCATTCATTCTTTTCTGAGCTCTGCTTGAGTTATTTTCTATACCATCGACACAGACCACCGTGGCAGACGCACCGATGCTGCACTGAAACTTTCCGCCCCGAAAACATGGGATAGCTCACCCCGATCGTGTGCAATAAGACCACGCACTTATAACTTCCCACCGCCCGGCCGGCCGCCCGGCAGATGTCGTGGCGCGCGGTGCCGATAAGGCGCTGCCGCCGCCGTGCGGCGTCGAACTCTCGCCCTTATTGACACCGGCCGGTCGGCGGGCGTAACATGGTCCTCTTTAAGCCGTTTGAGGAGCCCCTAACAGTTAATACTTTTCAGTAAAAAGGGCATCATTGGTCTCAGAAAAGAATATCGCACCACATGAGCCATGAGCCCATATACTTTTCCAAAATTCGGTTTTTTTGAACAACCCTACGGCATATGTTGGGTGACGACGCGTGAATAGATGTCCGACCGTGTTACATTCAGGAACGGGCGAGATAGCGGTCGGTCCGCTTCTGACGCTGAGGTGAGGGCGGTGGATGGTGGATGATGGGCGGTGGACGAGAGGTGGGTGATGGGCGGTGGACGGTGGACGGTGGACGGCGGGATGAGCGGTGGATGGTGGCCTGGCCACCACATCCACCATCCACTGGCCGATGGACGGGTGGATGGCAAACGGCAGGCAAAAGAGCCGCATAAGGCAGAGAGGGTGGTTTACAATGCTGACGGGAAGGCGCTTACATTCGGCGAGGAACGACAAAACGACGGAACGATTCACCATGTAGCAAACAGTACCAGTCGAGCCACGACTCCCATCTTCTCGTCCACTCTCAGCTACCTCCCCTCTCCTCCTCTCAACTCTATCATCTCGTCCCTTCCGCGGCGTCACCCGTCTCGCAGATGTCTCCACGACACACCGGAGGACGGCGCTGGGCGATATAGGTCACTGGATCGGGCCGGGTCGGGCCGTGCCGAGTCGCGCTGGCCGGACGGCCGTGCTGGTCGGACGCAGGTGAACCGTGCTGTGGACTGGTCAAACAGGCACCGTGCCAACGACCGACGCGCCGCGCCGCGCTGGCTGAGGCCCCACGTGAGATGACGGTGGTGGGGCTGAGGGGTAGGGCGAGGAGGGGAATGAGTGACGCTGCACTGTCGGATGACTTGAAGTGTAAGCTGGAATTTTGAAACACAAAAATCACATAGTTAAAATCTTGTGAAATATTAAGCAGAATAATAAGCACGCTGTATCGATTGTTAACTAAACCGACCCAGGATATCACGTGGTATTTCCTGAAGTCCGCTATAAAGTGACGCTTGACACCACATACACCACGGGTTAGCTCAGGGGCGGCGGATTCGGGGGGGCAGGGGGGGCAGCTGCCCCCCCTGGCAAACTCGTGGGGGGGCAAAAGTATCTTTTTGCCCCCCATAATTTGTGACATAAAAGTTAGACAAGAAACCATATACCTAATTATTCTGTTCGATCATCTGAAGATGTAACCAGATGCCCATGTACTTTATCATACGTTGCCTTTCTTAAATGACAAGCGTTCGCGTTCAATTGGAGTTTTCCTCTCTTCAACCTAGTTTTGGAGGCATTATAAGCGTCAACGTGACGCAGCGGCAACCCAGGCCTTCAGTGACCGCTTACAGGGGCGGCAGAGGAGGCATCGTCCCCTAATAAACTTTTGGAGGAGGGGCAAACGTATATTCTTGCCCCTCCATAATTTGTGCCCTAAACATGGGGAAATTTTTTCATAACCTGATATTGCAGCTATGCGCTCGTACAGTTTGTCCAACGGTGCCTTTTGAATATGTGTAAATGCTAACCATTTCCGCTTTATAACATTTTTTTGTCTTTTCAGATTCGATTTAGAGATATTTTAAGTGTGCAAGAGACCCAACTCATACCTTCAGTTGGTCGTTTGCCGCGATTTTGTACCTACATAAATGCCAAATCGCAAGCGAGCGGAGACGGAAGGGCTAGCCATTCGCTTGCGGGTAGTTAGGACTGATGAGCGTTCATAATAAGCCACACCCCTGATTTTTTTTTCGAGCGCAACAGTTTCCAATGCATAAAATGGTAAACGCCGAGGTCGTACACATTGACCACATTGACCAATGCACGGGTATGACACCCAAAGGCCAGTCATCAGAGATCTGCTTTGGGCATTCGGAGGCTTGTGTGGGGCCAGTGTAAAAACTGGATGTTCACAGTTCAGTATCCGATTTATTTCAGTTTTCACTATTAAATAAGTAAAAATTAAAGTTGGAAACTTTGGAGGGTTAGGGCACTGATCATTAGTGGGTCTCCCTCTCATTCGGAAACACGAATGGATCTCGTGATCGCTTTTCCTGAAGCATGCTTCAGTTTGATCTACAGATTGCAATCTGTAGATCAAACGCTCACCGTTCCGCGATCATGCGACAAACAGACGCCCTCTATAGGTTTCAATCTTCCCTGGGTCACACCAAAGTCCTGGTTGTAAAGTCAATGGATGAGGTCATTCGGCATTGTAGGCCCACATTAGGCCCAGTGATTCTTGAGTGCCAGAACCGGCAGATGTCGTGGCAAAATTTGGTGTGATAATTTGGACCTTACCGCAGTCAGCGCACCTATAAAGCCCTACTAAAGAAATGCCCCACCCAGAGCTTCTGGATCCTCGTTCCAGTCCACCGTTCCTTCACCCTAGCCTCAGCCCGCCGTTCCCAGCTTGACGGGCGTTTGGGCCTTAGTTAAGCCTTGCTGTAGGCTTACTGTATAAACCCATCGAGACAGCCCGTCTCGGTGAGCTTAGTTGGCGAACTACTGCCTTGGGGTGGGTTTCTGGCGGATCGCTGTCCAAATAGGTTTAGATGCGACTGACTGTCTCTGAATGTTTGGTAAGCGGTCTCCTCCCGCTGTGAGCTGGTTTTGTATTGTATTGTATTGTATTGAACAATCATGAGCGATCCACATTCTAAAAGTGCGTGGCGATTACTGCTCAGAATCCGTATCCGCGGTTACTAATCTAAACATTCACAGCATTCACACATTCACTCACGTCAAAGCACGGACTGAGACACTTTCGTAGTGCCACAGGTACAACTCACCCACCCACCAACCCGTTGGTCAGCGACGATCAGTTGATGCCCCGTCCACTATCGCGGCTTTAACAGATCGGGCAAAGCGGGCGGGAGACAGCTGCGACAGCTGAGTTGGGAGACTGTTGAGTAGAGCAGCGGCTCGATAGCCGAACCGCCGCCTACCCGTTTCCAGCCGTGGTCGCGGAAGGTGAAAGAGGTGGTCTTGCCTGGAGTGTCTCTCCCGGACAGCGCTGTTTGTGACGAACATGGTTGCCAATTCCTCGGGTTCGCCGCGCTGAATGGCTTTGTGGGCGATAACAAGGGTTTGGTAATCAGCCATATGACGCGGGGACAGCCACCCGAGCTTTTTTCGCAGGTCAGAGACATGGGCAAATTTACGGCGACCGAAAATGACTCTAGCAGCGAAGTTCAAAATTTTTTGGAGACGATCGAAATTTTTTTGGGACCCATTGCCATAAACTGAGAGGCAGTACTGGATGCGTGAGATAACGAGTGCTGTCACGAGCGTTCTAATGATGCCATCCGGGAGACTGTGGCGCGCATGGGAGAGACCGATCAACAGTCCCGTACACCGGCGACTGAGTTCGGAGACGTGAGCGTCCCAGGATAGAGTACTGTCAAAAGTGACGCCCAGGTTCCCCACCTGCGCGCACGGCTGCAACGCTGCGTCACGGAACGATACCCTGAAATCTGGCAATTTGCGTAAATTTTGACGACTGCCGAAGACAATGAGCTGTGTTTTACTGGCGTTGACCTTCAGGGCGTTAGCGCAGAACCATTCGTTGAGTGACGCGAGCGAAACCTCCATGCGCGAGATGAGAACTCCAAGGTCCCTGGCAGGACCGCTAACCAATACTTGGGTGTCGTCGGCATATTGAAAGACTACTGCATCACCCGCGTACAGCGATAGGTTGTTAGAGAAGATGGTGAAAAGTAACGGACCTAACGCAGAGCCCTGGAAGACACCCATGGTATTAGGAAGAGGCCGAGACAGCACTCTACTTCCGGACCCATTTTTCAACGACACGCTCTGGGTGTGTCCATGAAGATAGGCGGCGAACCAGGAAATTTCGATACCGTGCAGCATAAGTTTTTGCATCAGAAGCTCGTGGTCTATCACGTCAAAACATTTACTAAGGTCGAGAAGGCATAGCATTGAGATCTCCCCCCTGTCGGTGGCGGCCAGGATGCGTTCAGTGACGGACAACAACGCGGTTTCAGTAGAGTGCCGGGGGCGGAAGCCGTGCTGTGAGGATGCCAGCAGGTGATTGTGAGAGAGGTAGATGTAGAGCTGCTGATGGACAATGCGCTCAACCACTTTCATGATTACAGGAACCAGGGAAATGGGCCGGAAGTTTGCGGGGTCTGAAGGATTGCCGGATTTGAACAGAGGGTGAACTATGGAATGTTTCCATGAATCGGGGATGTCGGATTGAATTAAGCAGGTATTGATAATATGCAGGATGACGCCACCAATAGCTCGGAATCCGGCTTTCAGCATGCGAACGCAGACACTGTCGGTACCGCAAGCACCCGAGCTACGCATACTGAAAATCGTCCGCTCAAGCTCGGCAAGTGTGATTTCTCGAAGTTGAAAACTGCATGCGCCAACACGGGTAAGACGTACATTCAAATCGGTAGGTGCGTTTTGGGCTCGGATCTCGGCAGCGACACGAGGACCGACGGATACAAAGAAAGAATTTAAGTCATTGGCAGATAGGTCAGGCTGAACATCAGGACCATCCTTCTTACCGGCAACCACCGACCTGATACATTGCCAAACTTTGTTGGGGCCCCGTTCCCCGATTTCCCTCTGTAGTTCCACCCGCCGGTCGCGACGCAAAGCCGCCCGGACAGAGCGGTTAAGGGTTTTGTACTCGCTCGAGTTGCGGCCTAAATGGCGGAGCGCAGCGCGACGTTGGGACATGAGATCTCGAGTGGCGACGGAGACGGGAGGAGCAGTCGGGTTACGGATAGACACACGCTTAATTGGGGCATGGGCAGGTTTCAGTTGATATCTGTCTCAGAAATACTTTTTAAGGGAACGTTAAACGGAAATCGAACGTAAAAGGAGCAGAGGAAATGAGGAACGAACAATGAGGTAAGGAGTTACCTCATTGAAGAATAGCGCTCGCCTACTTCAAAAGGTTTGGCACCGTTCTTCAACATCTGATATGCGATCGGGTTATGGCATATTTTTTCCCATTGGAGCTTTTTTCTAATACAGCAATACGAAAATCGTTACATAGTCCACTGGCGGATCCAGGGAGCGGGCATTTAAAGCAAATACCCCCCCCCCCTGCATCGCCCGAAATAGACAAAACGTAGGTACCTTATGTTTCCTAATAATAAAACTTTCATCAGTAATTTTTTGCTTTATACTGTTCAGCAGCAGGTCCGTAAGGAATCGAAATCCGAGGAGTTTTTGGATTTGGGACATTTTTTTTTGGGGGGGGGGGTATGTCCCCTACAGTGTCGAAAACGCCTTTCTGGATCCGCCTATGACATCATCTCGACTGGGATCTTGCCCCCCCACGCCAAAATCGAATCCGCCGCCACTGGTAGCTACCTGCTGGGCAGTGACTGATAGAGATCAGAGTGCAAATATAACGTGTTCGTAGAACAGTGACGTTTGTCTGCGCTTCGCGCGGACGGCTGTTCACGGAATGGGTCGAGAAGCGTTGCAGAAAGACAAACGAGCTGACAGACGAGTGGTAATGAGCGATTGATCGTAGGTGGGTCACAGTTAGTGATGATGTGCCATCACCAATGCTATTATGCTTATGAGAGCTTGGTAAATATCACGGTGAGAACAGGCATCATATCATTTTCGCAGAAACCAGCATCGACAAGAGACTATACCGCACAGCATACAGACTACTCACTACCGTGAGGCATCGTAAAATCACGGATCACGAATACCAATCTCACGGATTCAACTGCCGCTGACAGGCCGGAATTCCGACCAGCCACGCCCACTCTCCAGGTGGCCGAGAGGGGCGGCCGGGGCGGTCGGGGCGACCTCGCTACGACCTCGTCCACCCACACCCTGCTGAGAGCCCGCGGCCGTTCTGGTGTCCGGGACAAAGCGGCCTTCTTGGGCCAGCCCAGCGCGAGCGGCCTCGGTTCTGGGTGCTAGGCGTTCGGTCGACCGTACGACCCCACTTCCTCGCTGCGTGAGACTGCGGGGAGACTCGCATGTAGGAGCGGAGGTCGTAGAATGACAGAGGGTGTGAAGAAGGAGCGGGGTGCCTGAAGTCGGCCAACGGTGAGGGACACGAGCGACATGGGATTGCGGTAGGCATAAAAGGAACTGGAAACTGTGCTATCAGATAGCTAGAAGCGTAGACGATCGTGTGAAGCGTTTGAACCAATTTGGCTAGCCCAATGACGACACAGTTGATATCACGACTAACACAGCTGATGACACGTCTGACACAGCTGACCGTCCCGTTTCCAGCTGAGACACGGATCCAGGACAGCCCGCTCTATGACCGGAGAAGGATGTGTGACACAAGACTGGTCAGTCAGTTTCCTGGGTGACTAGCCAGTAGCTCGGCAGCACCGTCCAGCTCTCGGACCGTCACAGCTCCGAAATCCCGACCGTGACGCAGCCGCAGCGACACACGGGGAATTTTACCGCAGCGCTGCAACGCTGCTGCAAACCGAGTCGACCGCCGTGTGGTTCATTTCTACATCACCAGCGCCCCAACGCAATCATTTTTGTCACTGTCGAGTGATCTGCTAACCGATATGCCTCGATTCCACAACAAAAATCGGGAGAAAGTCATCTGGCCGGCCATTCTGGTCAGTTTTGGCACGGTCACGGCAATGCGTGACGTCAATATCTCACCGACCGCTTCTCACGCCGTGCCGCCGATACAGAACTGAACACCGCCGCGATCTCACAGTCGTGACCGGGACACTTTGGGCGTAATTAACCGGCTCTAAAACCGTTCTCCTGTCGCGATCGGCGTCGATGAGGGACGTTATAAAAACGGGGCGCGACTTGGGATGAGCTACGCCCCATCGGAGTGGACAAAAAGTCGCCGACCGTTGACCTCTGATCGGGGAGGCGGCCGCGGCTGGGCGCTCGGTGCCGAGACGGGCGGTGGCATGCCTAGCGTGCCACGCACCACCCACCACCCACGGTCCGGCCTCCGTCTCGGTCCGGTTCGGTCCCGTTGTGCTGTGGCTCGACCGATTGTAATGCACGGGCCGCGGTCACGCAGTCGGCGCTACACCCAGCTCCGCTATACTGTACTGAGGCTGACCGCGGCGGCGGAGGCTGCAGCGCAGGGCTCCAGGGGCCACACCACAACCCGGCCGATGACTGACCACTGAGTTAGGAATGCGGGGAGGAAGGAACAACTGCAACTGCACATTTGCGGGCGAACTGCGCGCCGGCCGTCAGTGTGTGTATTGTGAAATGTCATTCAGCTCCGTACTCACTTGATGAAGAAGTCGATGTTGACATAGTTGGGCGGCCGGCCGGCCGGCTGGAAGCGCGCTGACTTGCCCTCGCCCCTGCCGCTCTCGACGCTGCCCACCGACGCCAGAGACGCCGCCGACGCCACCGACGTTTGCGACACCTGCGAGCGCAGGGACATCTCCGAACGCATCGTGTCGTTGGCAGCCGACTTCAGCTCTAACTCGCCAGAGCTGGCAGACTTGAACGTGTCTCCGTTATACTCGGAGGCCGAGCTGAGGTCCGGTTCAGCATCAGCATCGGCATCAGCATCTCCGTCAGGATCGGGAGCTACCGTGTCATACAGCGGCTCCTCAATACCCTCCATGTAATCCCGGTGCGGTGTGCTAGCGGCGGGCAGCGATCCCGACGAGCTCTGAGACGCAGACCTGCTGATCTTCGTCTCGAAGAACTTGGGACTGGCGTTCCTCGGACTGGATGTGCCCGAGTCTTTGAGGCTCTCCTTGGACGCATACTTGCCCAGGTTTTCCCTCGAGGGGAAGTTGGTGAGGCTCTCACGAGACGAGAACTTGCCCAGATTGTCCTTGGTCGACACAAAGCGGTCCAAACTCTCTCGCGAGTGTGATTTCTGCACGCCGATACTATCGCGCGAGAACGACTTTTGCACGGGCACCACGGGCGGCTCGATGCGCCGCGGCACTCGCTGCCGTCGGTCGCTCGAACGGGTCGGCCGGTCCTTGCTGCCGTACCCGTCATCGGGCACGGCGTCAATGTCTGTGCCGTCATCCTCTCGCGCCGCCGCCCCCGCCGACGCCGAGGGTGGAGAGTCGACCCCATCCCCTGCCGCCGGCGCTGGCGGCTCTGCGGACGTCTCAGGATCCTCCCGCAGCTTCTGAAGCAAGCTCGGCCTCTCCGTGGTTGGTGACGGCTTCTCCGTGGTCGGTGATGGTGTCTCGGGTCCTTCCACAGCCTCCAGCGCCTCAGCCAGAGATGCCGTGCGCCAGTACTTGGGCACGCCTGGAGCCGTGTGACTCTTCCTCTCAGGCTTCTCAACAATCAACTCTGGCCGCGCCGGTCCGGAGCCGAAGCTCTGAGATTTGGCGACCCGAGGAACAGACGGTGGCTCCGGCTGGAAGGAGCGGGGCCGGGGACGGAAAGTCTTGGGCGGAGGCTTGGGCGGCACCTTCTTACGGATGAGGGACGAGTCGTCCACGGCGTCAGCCTCCGGCGGAGACGGATCTGAGGCTACAGACTCCGGTGCTGCAGCTTCAGGCGTATGGGCTTCAGGTGACTTTGACTCGGGTTTGTCATTAGTAGGCAGTTCGCTGTCCTCGGCTGTGTCCGGTTCCGGTTGTGGGGACTCCTCGGCGGCGGGCGCGGAAGGAGCCACGTCACGACGCTGCTCTGTAACAGCCGCCGTCACGGAAATTACCGTCACGAAGCCAGGTTTGTTAGTCTCCGCCGGCGGCTTACCGTCGGTCGATTCAGTCGGCGAGACCGGGTCAGAGTCTCTCGAGTCACTATCCGAAGCCGACTCAGAGTCCAGAGTCATCTGCGACTCGGCCGTCACAGGGCTGTCCGCAAAGTCCACCGTCTCATCGCGGCTGGCCTTCCTCTTCTTGGCGTCGGCCAGAAGCCTCTCCAGCGACTGGACGTAGGCGTTCTCCTTGTTGAGCTGCGCCTTCAGCTGCTCGGCACGCTCGCGATGCTTGGCAATATTCGCCTCCAAATCCTCCTCCCATGCCTCCGGGAGCTCGGCGGCCGGGCCCGGCACCGAACTCAGCTCACTCGAGTCGCCCATGTTATCGGAGAGACCGGCGATTAGGTCATGTCACGTACGATGACTGAACGCAGGCGAGACTCAGTTCTGGCCGCCGAGACAGGTCAAGGTCACACTTCTGTCGGCGCGCGGCCGGTGCGGCAGCGTATCTCGGCACCGTGCTCCGTGGCACACCTGTGTCACCTTGGCGTGTGTCTGTCGTCCACCGCTCCACCAAAACACCCCGATCACAATCACAGTCACACAGCACTGCTCTCACAGGACACGCGCCCACTGTCTACCACGACGGTCCAATCAACACTGACGGGCGCGTCGTGTCCCCCTTCACCACGCGCCGCACGCACCCACCTACGATCCCACCGGCTGCGATACTAACCGTACTCGGCCCGCGGCCCCGCCGCCGCCGCCGCCGCCGCCGCACCGGCCGACTCACCGCAGCTGTGCCCCCAGGCGGCGTGGGAATGAGTTATACATGTTCTGCCACCTAGAGAGTGTTTTGGCAACTATAGCTACAAGAGTTGAGTCGCAAGGTGCCTGATGGCGCTAGTTACGGAGCCAGTGATCCCAGCGTTGGACAGGCTTGAGCTGACAAGGCTCAGTGCCAAATGATGACTGCTATAGATGACGCCACCAGCGTGCATTGTCCCATGAATGCAATAATATCCTCCCAGCACATGCTTGACGCGCTCTTCGTATAACGTAACCTAAGCAGCCATTATCAGGCACATCTCATCAGGATTCGGAAAAGTACCGACGCGTGCGGATTCTCACCCGGCTCCATATCAAAGCATACAAAATCTTATCATACAATCATCCAAACATACAAAATCGTAACATACAACGCGCAAAACCTACAAAACAGGCCGGGTAGGGGACAGTCAAAACATACAAGAGCGCAGCATACAAAATCGTGGCATACAAAATCGCAAGGTACAAAATTGTTTCACACAAAAGGCAGTGGAAAATTAATGGCATTAATCAAAGTACGCATCATACAAAACCATTTCATATAAGTTTTTATTATTTCGTCGTCCTTGAGATGTCAATTTTCAGTTGGATCAAAACCTACAATCTCAACTGCGCTTCAAGCGACATCTTTGTTAGAAGTTTTTGTACTAACGAAATATTCCGCTAGATGCCTCCTCTGTCAAAGCACAGACAAGCTTTGCACGGCCAGCGTTTTTTGCTTGTTTATACAGTGAGCGCTGGTCTCGGAGCGACGGGGCGTCCCGGTGGCGCCGTCGTCCCCCTCCCTCAGACTGGGCAAGGTCTCCCCTCTCTCGGCAGACGGCGCGGCCCCAGAGGAAACGGCCAAGGCCGTGCCTGACTAGTTACATCCCCGCTCCCTGCGGGCCGGGGAACGAAGTGGCGCTTGGTACATTGAGTTGCATTCTGCTTATTTTGACAATAGCTGCCGGAACATAATTCGTAAATCAAATTGATAACTGCAAATGAAATTCGAATGACTTAACCCTCGCCCGTATTGGGGGAGGGGTGGGGATCGAACGGACCGATGAAACTTTCAGTACCCTCGAGTCAATCAATTTTACACCTACCCTTAATATTTCATGACCCTTTCCCAAATGAACGTTGACCTGTGGCCTATTTATCGGGACCATGTTTGGCCGGAATCGCGATCCGGCGTATGTCGGCTCGTATTAACCGCGCGTTTGCAGTCTTTTTGCGGTTTCAAGCGTTCAGCCATGTGATATGATACCGGTCCCATGCATTATGGTGGGTGTCAAGGTCACCTGAAAGTCAGGTCAGGTCACTGACCTTTGATGACCTTAGTTCCCTTCTTCGAGTTTTACATGTTTCTATGCTAGTTTTAGGAGCTGATTTCGAATTTAGCAACCATTTGAGCATTTAGGGGAGGCGGGGGGAACACCGCCACTGTGGGAAACACCGCCACCTCATCTGGCGGCGAAAGTATGAAATGTGAAGTGTAAAAATACGTTATTTCCTATTAACCGCACGAAGGTAAGCGTCTTCTGATTTGTGCTCCGGTGTTTCAGTGTAATCGAAGCTCAATGTGGGCATTTAAAGAAAAATGCACATTCTCTTATAAACATTCGATGAGTTGGGAGCACTTCTGAATGTCTTTAAGTAGAGACTCATTTTGATTTACTTGATTACATCGAAAAATAACTGATCGGCTTTGTCCAGTAAGATAGGTTTGCTTGAACCGTGTAGTACATTCTTGCCGCTGGCGATTTTTGCTTGTGATCACTTATTGGGGAACACCGCCACCCCGTGGGTTTAGGAGATATCGACGGAAAAGGACAGGGGGCGTTTCACCCCCCCCCCCCCCTACGGGGCGAGGGCTAAGGCGTTTTCAGCGCTCTAGTACGCCTCTTTCAGAAGTTATTAGCGAAAAACTGTTAGATTCTGTTCGTGACCTGAGATGACCTCGGAGACATAACGAGGGGTCACAGTTGTCATTTTCCGGTTCAGTATGTCAATTTTACCTACATCTCGATGTTTGAGAGTGTCTAGAATAGCGTTCGTGCAAAACAGACGCTTTTCAATTTTCTCCCATTGACTTATAACGGAGAGGCCGCAAAATTGACCTGACGTTAGGTCACCGATATCAAAATTCCGAGATAAACATTTATAGATACCTAATGTTGCTCTAATCAATCGCTGAAAGTTTGAAGGCAATTGATCAGTCGGTGTAGCTATGACGAGCATTCTTTTTTTTCTGAGGCTAGATCACTTGGCGTGACCTGGTGACCTGACCTAAGGCGACCTGGGTCTGAAATTTTAACATGTGCGGAAACGATGCACAAACAGGTGTGCGAAAAACGGCGGCCGCTCCGCGCCGCCGTTTTTGAAATATCTGCGAAAAACCGCAGGGTGTGTATGTGTTCAAACACCCCCCCCCCGGCTTGGCGCGGGTTAACCACTCGAAACTGGTTGGTTCACAGATGATTTAACCCTCGCTCGTATAGGTGTTTTGCCAGCGTCTAACGTATAGTGAGTCCGTTGGACCCCCTCCCTTGCCGTTCGGCCCCTGATTGAGCTAGAGCTTCGCCGAAAAAAAAACGAGCGTGTTGCCCGTGACGAGAGGAAGCCGATGATATGATACCCAGTTTCAAGGTTCTAGGTCATTGGTTTTGACCTCAGGTCAATGACTCAAAAGTCGGGAAAATGGGGACTTGTTATAATTTCGTAAAGTGAGGTTGCTATGGGATTTTACGGGGTGCTTATCACGAATTTCATGTTAGTTTTGATCACAGATAATGTCTTCATGCATTTAACCCTCGCCGGACCTATTGGTTTTCTACATACGCGCCGGCCGAGGGGGGGGGGGCGGGTACGACCCCCCTCGCCGTTTCGCCCCTGGTGGAGCTAGCGCGTCGCGGAAAAAACGAGCGTGTGCGCCGTTACGAGACGCAGAGATTGGTACCCGATTTTAAGGTCCTAGGTCAACCGGTGACCTCTGAGGTCAGGTCAAGTGCCCCAAGGTACGGTTCAGTTTTTGGTGAATAACTTCGCAAAAAAAAACGGCCGCAGAGCGCCGATTTTGGCAGTATCGTGTTCGCCTCGCTCAGGCGCGTCGAATGATATACTTTTTGTCCGGGTCAGGTCAACTTGGGGTGTTGACCTCAGGTCAAGGTCAGGTCAGCACCCCCAGGTCACGAAGTTGGTCGAAAGAGGTCATGTCGCATAGCATTCGATTCGGCAGGCCTTCCTGAATCCATTGGTGGCTTTCCCGACTCGCTAGCTCAATTTGATCAAGAGTTATGGACGAAAAACTAATATGACCTTGATGACGTCATAAATGACGTCACGCAAGGTCAACATTGCAAAAGTGACGCATCTAACCTTGCAAGGAGTGTATCAAATCACGATTCTGTGTGTTTGAGATAGTTGGAGATCGTTCCCGGCGCCAGAATAGCAGTTTTCATGTTTCCCCATTGACTTATAATGGTGAGGTCACGAAAATGACCTGACCTCATATGACCTTTAGGAAAAATCCGAGATATACAAGTTGTGGGACTCATACTGGATACTAGATCCTGCAAGTTTCATTTCCCTGTGACATCTCCTCTGGCAGTGAGGGCGTTGCGAAGTTGCGACATCTGAAGACCGTGCAGAGGTTCACTTATGACGTCATAGGTCAGTGATCTGACCTGACCCAAAAATGCGGTTAGTGTCAAAAGATCCGGCTTGGATCAAAGGTCAGGTATGCCAAGTTTCAGCTCTCTATCGCCAGCGTGTTCGGAGCTATCCGAAAAAAAACCTATGGGGGGGGGCGGCACCCGCCCCCCCTCGGCCGGCGAGGGTTAAGCCAGATCGGGTCAGGTCAGGTCAGGGCAACCAGTAGGCGCCCTGCCGGCTATCCATAGTAGGTCCCAATCACCACTGACAGCTTCGTAACATGTTACGAAGGCATCAAAACTACTTCGTAAATGTTCAAGTAGGTGCCAGATTCGCAATAAGCTCAAAGAACTGCCTTAGAAACATGTAACACTCAAAACAGTGAATCGTGGTCATCAAAGGTCAATGACCTTGACCTGACCTTCACGTGACCTTGAAACCAACCATATTGCATGGGACCAACATCATTTCACATGTCTGAACGTTTAAAACCACAAAAAAGACTGGAAGTGCGCGGATAATGTGAGCCGACATGCGCTGAATCGCGTTCCCAGCTAAACATGGTCTCGAGAAACAGGTTAGAGGTCAAAGGTCATTTGGGTCAGGGTCATGAAATTTTCAGAATATGTGCAACATTGATCAAATCGATGGTACTGAAAGTTTCGTTGTGATCGGTCGCCTTTTGCGCGAATTATTCGTGAAAAACCGAACGGCAGGGCAGGGCCGAACGGCAGGGGGGGGGGTCCAACCGACCCCCTCCCCCCTACACATTAGAAGCTGGAAAACGCCGCACACAGGCGAGGGTTAATCCTCGCCCTGGCAGGGGGGGGGGTCGATGCGACACTACATAGTACAGTGGCTAGTCGCTACATAGTACAGTCTGTCTTAAAAGTACCGCGCAAAGTGACGGTGGATCCACCAAGCCTGACGGAGAAAGGGCCTGCTTTAATTTGAAAGTCACCGACCAATTGACCTAGGAAATGGACGAGGATGTTAATTGCTTCGGTGACCCAAATTTAGTAGGCCCTTCTTCAGTCAGGCTCGATGGATCCACCGTCACTTTGCGCGGTACTTTTAAGACAGACTGTACATACCTACATACATAACCGAAGGCTGCTTGAAATAGACAAACGAAACACTATTCGATAGAATTGTTTTTCTTTTGAAAAACAAACGGAGCAGTCCTCGTATATGACAGCTAAATGCCGTACGCTCACCTATACTCATAATGACCTCTGTGGAGCCGACCCCCGTCCAAGTTAGATTAAATGTTTGTTAGGTCAGTAACTGTATCAGATCATGCCTGGTAATAGTCATAAATTGACAGACATTCTTTTACCAAACACGGTAAAAGAATGTCTGTCCATCGTCCGCCAAACTGGCGGCTCAAGCGACTCAGTGAACTAGAGCACCGCGTCAGGGCTCCTTCCAGTCATGCCCCTCACCGAGCGGAGTTTTGCGGTTACGCCGGCTTCAAAGATCGCCGCTGCCGCTAGCTGCAGATTTATGGGCTGGCGTGGACCTCCACGCCCCATTAACTTGGCGCGCAGCCTGCCACTTGACACCAGAAACAGGGAAAGCTATCAACTCACCGAAATGTAGCCAGAAAAGCGAGGGTACGGCGGTCAGGCCGAGATTCAAATTAACCCTCGCTGGACCTATTAGTTTTCTACATACGCGCCGGCCGAGGAGGGGGGAGGGGGGTCATTGGTACGACCCCCTTCGCCGTTTCGTCCCTGATGGAGCTAGAGCGTCGCAGAAAGAACGATTAGGCCCCCGTTGCCCGCGCCACTATCACCAAGCGTTCGCCTCAGTTGGCTGTCAGCGGCCGAAACCACTCGCGTCGGCTCGTTTGTAGGGTAGGACGGCCCCTAAAAAACGCACCGACGCGGACGGAGTGATAACGACGAGGTATATGGTCGGGATTAAGGATATGCAGGTTTGACGAATCTCGAAGTCGCATCTATTAAATAGGTGAGGGTGGGTGGGAAACTTCTCGCCCACTCTCTGCTCCACTCGCCGTCCGTCGCAGTCGACGACTGCCGTTCGCGCCTCTCGGCTCTGCTGCCAGCGGCGCGCCCGTTCCTACACTCCCCTTCGCACCACCCCTAGTCAGGGTCTGCCCCGCGTCTGTCGGCGGGGTGATTTATCTGTCTCCGACCCCCGTCTCCCTTTGCTCCGGTCACGTTCAGTGGCGCCCGGGCAGGGTCCTAACCTTCCATAGCCGCGTCGCCGCTATGAGTTGATTAGGCCCCCGTTGCCCGCGCCACTATCACCAAGCGTTCGCCTCAGTTGGCTGTCAGCGGCCGAAACCACGATGTGTTTTTGCGGCAGCGTATGTCCATCAAGTTGCGTTCGGAAGCGCTTCTCGAAATGCGTGGTCTGTTTTGACAAGGGGCATTATCCTAAACCTGGTCTTTGAGACAAAAAAAGAGATGCTGTTTTCCAGTCCCGGCGAAGAAGAAAAAAAAGAATGTCGAGTTGCAGAGCAGCCGAGGCGTCGGCGGCGAACCTGTTGTATATGTATCTACGTATGTATGTATGTATGTATGTATGTATGTATGTATGTATGTATTCACGTCATAGGGCACATCCACGTAATTGAGGCTTTCCTGTACCCTGGAGTCGTTAATATAAACCAGACGATCAGTTGGGTCGGCATACATACACAGACACACACATGCACCCACATGCACACATCTAACCAGCCCCCCACGTTGCCTCGTCAACAAGTGCTGCTTTATCTCGCTATTGAAGCGGCTCCCAGGCAGGTTTCGTGTCACGCTTAGCAAGATGTTATATGCGATGACAATAGCGTGTCTGAACTACGCCTGCCAGACTCCGATCGAATCGCCGGCGTGACTAAATGGTCTGCGTTCCGTGTTGTACGGTACGGCGGTGAACGTCTCCACGAGTGACCAGGTCGCCGGCGATCGACTCAGGCTCTGATGTCACTAAAATGCGCTTTAGTAAGCTAAGTGCCTACCGTGTTGCAGAGGGCCGAGGTGACGGCGGCGCACCTGGCGCCTGTAAGTTGCAGAGTTGCCGAGGCGTCGGCGGCGGGCCTGATGCGTGTGCATGGGTTGCAGATTAGCCGAGGCGCCGGTGGCGGACCCGATGTGTGCAGGGGTTACAGTGCAGCCCAGGCGTCGGCGGCGGGCCCGATGTATGTGCATAAGTTGCAGAGTAGCTGAGGCGTCGGCGGCGGTCCTGATGTACTTACGTGCAAGGGTTGCAGCGTAGCCGAGGCGTCAGTGGCGGACCTGATGCGTGTGCGTGAGTTGCCGAGTAGCCGAGGCGTCGGCGGCGGGCCTGATGTATGTGCCGTTGCAGAGTAGCCGAGGCGTCGGCGGCGGACCTGATGCATGTGCGTGAGTTGCAGAGTAGCCGAGGCGTCGGCGGCGGACCTGATGCATGTGCAGTTGCAGAGTAGCCGAGGCGTCGGCGGCGGACCTGATGTATGTGCCGTTGCAGAGTAACCGAGGCGTCGGGGGCGGACCTGATGCATGTGTGTGAGTTGCAGAGTAGCCGAGGCGTCGGCGGCGGACCTCATGTACGTCCGAACATGGGTGGAGAATTGTTTTCAAGTTGGTATGGCGCCAGTTGCTTGAAACAATACTATCGTGTTTTATTCTTATCAAACTGAAATCCTTAAATTTCGTAGCTGCCATACCATCATTTAAGTTGGTGTGGCGCGTGCCATGCCTGCCATACCATATTCTCGACCCATGCCAGTGCAGAGTTTATGGGGTGGCTGAGGCTATACGACGGCGGGCCTGATGTGTGTGCATGAGTAGCAGAGGAGCCGAGGCGTCGGCGGCGGACCTGATGCATGTGCATGAGTTGCAGAGTAGCCGAGGCGTCGGCGGCGGACCTGATGTATGTGCGTGATTTGCAGAGTAGCCGAGGCGTCGGCGGCGGACCTGATGTATGTGCGTGATTTGCAGAGTGGCCGGGGCGTTGTCGGCGAACCTGATGTGTGTGCGTGGGTTGCAGAGTAGCCGAGGCGTCGGTGGCGGACCTGATGTATGTGCGGTGCAGAGTAGGACGTCGACTACGGAAAATCGGAATACCGATACCAAACCAAGTACCAACCTAGGGTACATTATACCAACAAAATACCGAACACATTAGGAATCAAATAGCAAGTACCGAGTTGGTATCAGTATGGTATCGGTATACCGAAAAGTTGTATCCGAGGACATCTCTACTGCAGAGTAGCCGAGGCGTCGGCGGCGGACCTGATGCATGTGGGTGCCGAGGCGTCGGCGGCGGACCTGATGTATGTGCGGTGCAGAGTAGGACGTCGACTACGGAAAATCGGAATACCGATACAAAACCAAGTACCAACCTAGGGTGCATTATACCAACAAAATACCGAACACATTAGGAATCAAATAGCAAGTACCGATTTGGTATCAGTATGGTATCGGTATACCGAAAAGTTGTATCCGAGGACATCTCTACTGCAGAGTAGCCGAGGCGTCGGCGGCGGACCTGATGCATGTGGGTGCCGAGGCGTCGGCGGCGGACCTGATGTATGTGCGGTGCAGAGTAGTGACGTCAACTACGGAAAATCGGAATACCGATACTAAACCAAGTACCAACCTAGGGTGCATTATACCAACAAAATACCGAACACATTAGGAATCAAACAGCAAGTACCGAATTGGTATCAGTATGGTATCGGTATACCGAAAAGTTGTATCCGAGGACATCTCTACTGCAGAGTAGCCGAGGCGTCGGCGGCGGACCTGGTGCATGTGCGTGCCGAGGCGTCGGCGGCGGACCTGATGCATGTGCGTGCCGAGGCGTCGGCGGCGGACCTGATGCATGTGCGTGCCGAGGCGTCGGCGGCGGACCTGATGTATGTGCGTGCCGAGGCGTCGGCGGCGGACCTGATGCATGTGCATGAGTATGTATGTGCGTGAGTTGCAGAGTAGCCGAGGCGTCGGCAGCGGGCTTGATGTATGTGCAGTGCGGAGTAGCCGGGGCGTCGGACGCATTGCAGTTGCAGAGTAGCCGAGGGGTCGGCGGCGGACCTGATGTGTGTGCATGAGTTGTAGGGTGGCCGGAACCAGGTGTTTTGTGTGTATCGCGTCGCAGGTTGGGGTGCCGCGTTGCACGACCCTTCAAAGCGTGCCTACCAGGCTCCCCGGTTTCCTTTACGATTGTGTGTGCGCTTAATATGCCTCTGAATAGATGCGCGTCAGTCGCCGGGGAACCATCCTCATGGTGGCGCCGCGTCAGTCGCCGGGCAACCATCCTCGTGGTGTCGCCGCCAAGGAACCGCACTCCGCTGTACGTACCCCCGAGCCGTGCTCGATACGCCTCACCTGCCGTGCCGGCGTTAGTGTGCCTGACCATAGAATCCTTGCAGCCGTTGGTACTCCCCACAGCTTCCCTGGCTCCCTTCTCGCTCGCTCTCCGCTCCACTCGCCGGCGGCCATGTCGGCGTTAAGGAGTGCGTGATCGGATAATCCTCGTAGCCGTTGGCACTCCGCACGGATTCCTTAGCTCACTTCTCGCCCACTCTCTGCTCCACTCGCCGTCCGTCGCAGTCGACGACTGCCGTTCGCGCCTCTCGGCTCTGCTGCCAGCGGCGCGCCCGTTCCTACACTCCCCTTCGCACCACCCCTAGTCAGGGTCTGCCCCGCGTCTGTCGGCGGGGTGATTTATCTGTCTCCGACCCCCGTCTCCCTTTGCTCCGGTCACGTTCAGTGGCGCCCGGGCAGGGTCCTAACCTTCCATAGCCGCGTCGCCGCTATGAGTTGAGTTTGTGCGCCGTTACGCGACACAGCGACTGGTACCCGATTTTAACCCTCGCCCATGTAGGGGGGGGGTTGGTGCAACCCCCCCCTGAGGTTTTTCGGAAATAGTGCAAAAACGGCGGCGCGCAGCGCCGCCAAATTTTGGGTACCTTATGGGGCAAACCTTGCGCATCTTTTGATAAAAAAAATTTGACCGGGTCATGTCAGGTCACGGAGTTATGACGTCACAAAGGGAACAGCCTCCGGCCGGATTTTCACAAACTGAGTGCCAACGCCCGAGGTTTCCTGCCGGTGGTACGGACATCGGGTGATGGATCGTGATGAAACTTCCCATGCATGTTGGGGCAAGTATTGGCTATCATATGGTATAAGAAACTTGACCGGGTCAGGTCAGGTCACGGAGCTATGACGTCACAAGAGGAACAGCGTCCGGTACTATTTTTGAAAAGCGCCCGTACCACTATTTTGCTATTTCTTGTCACCTCAATGGGAATATGCAGCAATATTAGCTTCTATAGGGAGCAAATGGACCTCCCAAATCCAAAAATACAATCAGATTTCAAAAATTTAAATTTTGATTTTTCGAATTTCTGCCGCCGACTGTGACCTTGCCGACTTCCGGCGCTCCCAACGCGCCATTTTTAGAGCTAGGGAAACGAAATACATACCAAACGATAGAGAATTGATCAAGGAACACGATAGTGAAGGTTTCAAGTCGATATCTCCCACCATTTTGCCGCAATCGCCGCCGAAAGTTGAAAAAAGTCTATTTTTCCGAAAATTTGACCTTTGACCGGTCAAAAGTAGGTCAAATGTTGACCTAGGACCAAAAAATATACCACCAATCGCGAGATCTCGGCGAGAGCAATCCGTTGGTCTTTTCCGCTAAGCTCTACGACGCTCCGTTTTCAAACGCCAAGGGGGGGGTCGCACCAACCCCCCCCCCTGCATGGGCGAAGGTGGCAGATCGCCGTTTACGGGCGAGGGTTAACCCTCGCACGACCAGGCCATTTCTCATAACACGAACGACCAGGGGGGGGTTGTTACGACCCCCCCCCTGGCGTTTCGAAACGGAAGGTCGTAGAGCTTAGCGGAAAAGACCAACGGATTGCTCTCGCCGAGATCTCGCGATTGGTGGTATATTTTTTGGTCCTAGGTCAACATTTGACCTACTTTTGACCGGTCAAAGGTCAAATTTTCGGAAAAATAGACTTTTTTCAACTTTCGGCGGCGATTGCGGCAAAACGGTGGGAGATATCGACTTGAAACCTTCACTATCGTGTTCCTTGATCAATTCTCTATCGTTTGGTATGTATTTCGTTTCCCTAGCTCTAAAAATGGCGCGTTGGGAGCGCCGGAAGTCGGCAAGGTCACAGTCGGCGGCAGAAATTCGAAAAATCAAAATTTAAATTTTTGAAATCTGATTGTATTTTTGGATTTGGGAGGTCCATTTGCTCCCTGTATAAGCTAATATTGCTGCATATTCCCATTGAGGTGACAAGAATTAGCAAAATAGTGGTTCGGGCGCTTTTCAAAAATAGTACCGGACGCTGTTCCTGTTGTGACGTCATAGCTCCGTGACCTGACCTGACCCGGTCAAATTTCTTATACCATATGATAGCCAATACTTGCCCCAACATGCATGGGAAGTTTCATCACGATCCATCAACCGATGTCCGTACCACCGGCAGGAAACCTCGGGCGTTGGCACTCAGTTTGTGAAAATCCGGCCGGAGGCTGTACCTCTTATGACGTCATAACTCCGTGACCTGACATGACCCGATCAATTTTTTTTCGGCAAAAGATGCGCAAAGGTTGCCCCATAAGGTACCCAAAATTTGGCGGCGCTGCGCGCCGCCGTTTTTGCATTATTTCCGAAAAACGTCAGGGGGGGGGGTTGATACAACCCCCCCCCCCCCCTAGGCGTTCTAGGGTTAAGGTCTCAGGTCAACCGGTGACCTCTGAGGTCAGTTCAAGTGACCCAGGGCACAGGTTCAGTTTTTCATAAATAACCGCAAAAAACGGCCACCAGAGACGCGATTTTGGCATCATCGTGTTCGCCTCGCTCAGGCACGTCGAATGGTATACCTAATTTTTGTTCGGGTGAGGACAACTTGTGGTGTGGATCTCGGATCAAGGTCAGGTCAGCGCCCCCCAGGTCACGAAATTGGTCGAAGGAGGTCGTGTTGCATATCACTCGATTCGGCAGGACTTCCTGAGTCCATTGGTGGCTTTCCGGACCCGCTAGCTCAATTTGATCGGGAGTTATTGACGAAAAACTCTTATGACCCAAGTGACGTCATAAATGAATGCAAAAGTGAAGCATCAGACCTTGCGAGGAGTGCATGAAATCGCGATTTCGTGTGCTTGATATAGTTTGAAATCGTTCCCGGCGCTAAAATAGCAGCTTTGATTTTTCCCTGTTGACTTAAAGGCGGTGAGGTAAAGTGACCGACCTGACCTCATGTGACCGTTAGGAAAAATCCGAGATAAACAAGTTGTGAAACCTCTGGAGGATACTAGGTCCTGAAGGTTTCATCTCCCTGTGAAAGCTTCTCTGGCACTGAGGGCGTTGCAAAGTTACGGCATCTGAGGACCGTGCAGAGGTTCACTTATGACGTCATAGGTCAGTGACCTGACCTGACCGGAAAATGCGGTTGGTGTCACTAGATCCGGCTTGAATCAAAGGGTAGGTATGCCACGTTTCAGCTGCTCTCTATCGTCAGCGTGTCTCGAGCTATCGCGAAAAAACATGGCCTTAGCACGCGCACCGACGGGGGGCGGATATCCGCCCGCCCTGAGGTTTTTCGCAACGAAATTTAGTACGACTATTTTCTTATAAAATTTACACATGGTGTGCAAGTTTTATCCTCCTAACTTTTAAGGTCAGGTCACCAGGTCACTTTGAATGACCCAACCTCAAGTCACTTTTTTGCAACTTTGTCACCGTGCCAGAGCTACAGGTAGATGTCGGAGGCCTCATTTGAAAGTCGCAGGATGTTATTAGGTCATTATTAGCTACAATTTGTTTATCTCGGAATTTTGATATCGATGACCTAAGGTCAGGTCAATTTCTCGACCTCCCCATTATAAGTCAATGGGGGAAAAATCAACTCCCTGTCTTTACCACTAAAACGGGTCGGAATGACCCCATATGCCATACATGACTTCATATACGATCAACCTTCACTACCTTGAGGTCTGTTTTGCTGTTGGGCAGCTGTAAGGTCATGTGACGTCATCAAAGGTCACCAAAGGTTTTTTTGCCAATAGCTCCGTACAGGAACAAGATACAGCCGCGCGGATGGTCTCATTATGTTCAGCTTGTCAAGACGCATCGAATGATATACATGATGACCTCGAGGTCACGTGACCTGAGGTCAACCTTTGACCTTGACCTTTTGAGGTCAACATATATCTTTCGATGCGGATTGACGAGAGGATCACGATGATGCCCTTTGTTTGTTCCTATCTTGACGAATTCGAAAATTATTCGAGAAAAACTCGTCATATCTTGCGCCACCATTTTGACTTTTTTGACCCCTGTGACGTCATCTTTGACCTGACCTGAAAATGACCCTTGTAAAAATTGTAGACCTTATGCGTGCGTATCCGATGCTGTTTACCGCTTGTCGCTATCTTGCTTTGTTCTCGAGATCTCAAGGGGCGGTCATCCGCCCCCCGTCGGTACGAAGCTGGCGCAGACCCACGTCGGTGCGCGAGTTAATGCCCGCCTCTCCTCTTCGCCTGCTCGACGTCGGTCCCCTCGGCTCCCTCTGACCACCCGCAGCGTCGATAGCCGGCCGGTGCAGCGACCAGAGGCATCGTGTTTCTTAGGGACTTGGTGGTATTCCACTGTACTTCCTGGTGCCTTTCAAAAAACACAATGCCATAGTACCACTACCCCATCTAGCGGCTGACTTGTTAAATATCAGTTCAACCGGCGTCAACCAGAAGCATTTTGTACCTTGCGATTTTAGACAAAGCGATTTTGTACGATACGATCATCTCTTTTTGTATGTTGCAATTTTGTATGCTGCGCGCTTGTATGATCTGAATTGTACGTTCTAATTTTGTACGTTAAGATCATTGTATGATTCGCCCTTGTACGCTTTACACATTGAACGTTAAACTTTTGTACGCTACGATTTTGTACGCTGCACTTTTGTATGTTTTGACTGGCCCCTTACCGACCTGTTTTGTAGGTTTTGCGCGTTGTATGTTACGATTTTGTATGTTTTGATGATTGTATGCTAAGATTTTGTATGCTTTGATAGCCACCCTTCTCACCCATGGTCAGCACGCTTCTGACAAAAAACGCTCGTAAATCACTCAGTGTGATGGAGGAACACGGCCGACCAGAAGCCAAAGCGCCAAATAGCCGACAACGGGTTTGAACGAAACCGCTAAGCTGTCTGATGCAACTCAATATCCGTCATGCGGACAAAAATCGTTAATCTGGTGTCGGCGGTGAGGTGCGGAGGTGGCTGGAGAGGGCCATCAATCAGTAAGTAGCCGGATCTGCACGGTGGTCGAGCTTGAGCCACACGTACCGGCCGTGGAGACCGTCTGCCGGGCGGCCGGCCGCTGCAGAGAGCGGGGTCTGGGGACTGAGGTATCGGTAGGCTCACGCCGCCCGCTGGGGTCTGCGACGATGACTGCTCCGTGGTCTAAAGGTAAGTGACAATTGTGGTTAGGATGATTTGGATCGGAAAACAAAAAGAGGACGTGGACGGGTATCGCGGAATAATGACACAGCTTGAGCTGAGTGTGGCATGAATGAAATGTGAAACTGAGGAACTGTTTGGGGCATGCAGCGGTGAATGACAGGCGTGGGCCGGCAGGCGATAGATATAGGTACTCAAAAGCGCTGGGGGACTCCGGCCCGGGGTGAGCCGTGCTTGCTGCTTGGGGTCACCTTGATTTCACATGCATATCTACCAGTATTCAGACCCGTTCATCCGAGGCTTTTGATGAATGTTTACTGTTAGCTGTTGTTTACAATCAAGACACATTCGGATTGCTATGGTATCACTAGGTGTAAGAGCAAAAGGTCACGTCGATTCACTAAACAAGTTAACGAGTAGATCCACTTTTTTCTGTCCCAATCCAGCCCAGCCAAGAATGCCGTAAGGCTGGGAAATTACCCAAGGAAGGTCCGGCTGGGGTGGCTGGACACGGGCACCGTCCCTGCATTGGCCAGGTCGGTGCCAAGTCGTGCGACAATGCTTATTAGTTTCAATGCAAATTGATCATTACTTGTAACGAAAAATCCTTGATGTTGTATACGTTGTTGGCAAATCAACCACTTGATGCTTCTAGTTGTGTCGAATAAACGTATTAGGTGCTCCGTGCGTGCAGGGTAGCGGGCAGATTCTTGACTAACGCAAACGTCAGCGGTCAGACTAACGTCGCCCTGCATAGCTGGAGCGCCTTCCGTACCCGTCACTCTGCCCGGCGATTCTCACGGTCATTGTTGTTGTGCTTCTCGGTCGATACTGTGACCTGATTTGTTGGGTACTCGGGGCTCCAGTTGAACTGAATGACGTGGAACAATGACGTTTTACGGTCCAAAACCAGACAATCGCTGCAGAGAGTCAATCACTTCGGTGGGGCATTCCGCGCTGTTACATATTTGGGTGAAGGACGTCTGTTTTTGCTCCGGATGTTTTCGACGCTGACGTTCTTTAGTAGTCCATTCAGGCGGCGGTCACACGACACTACTGGTGTGCTCGTATTGACAATACGGTTCAGAGCCAGCTGTCAACCTTGCGAGCGTACTCACTACTCAACCAGATTATCACGTTTCACGATAAGTTATTTACCGTTTATGATATTTGGGATGCTGCTCACTGCTGAGTCAGTTTTTTAGCAATACCGGTCATAAGTCTATACCTAGAGCTATTTTTTTCAGCTATTGCAATTTGCAAGGGATAGTGTCTTTAAATTGTAGTTAGGTGGGCGCCAAGGATATGTTTTTTTTTACACATATATTACTGAATACACGTTGAAAAAGGAACTGAGATAATATGTAGATCCAATCAGCTCGCAAGATTTCACTCGGAAGTCGGGACGGATTAATAGAAATAGTAGTTATGGGTAGTGGCACATAGAGAAATATAGAAGTGTTTGATGTGTCATGGGGTATCTGTATTTTATATTTTACCCACGTTTTATATAACCACGAAAGTTATCTCAATTTGCATCCACAGCACAAGTTCTTAGAACTCCGTCCAATACGGCCACATTGGAAAAAGGCTCCCATGGTAGGCATCTAATGCCATGTCTCTACCTTCACGCCGTTGAGAGAACGTGACAGATGCACTTTGCTTCGAGCATTGACACCTGAGTCCGTTATGCGAGCACTGACGTCATTACACACCCGTTGCCGCACACCCTATACGCACAGGATTGCGCTGCACGTGCAACTATGCAATGCAACTATGTAACCTTGTCACTCACACGCACAGTGCACTGCTGCAAGTTTCGCGGTAAGTTCCGCATGTTTGCAGTTATATCTTTCGTCACACATCCGTATCGAAGCGATCTGAACAATCTGAAACAATTATGTTTCGCCATCGAAGAAAAGAAGGCATGCATGTGAAGATGTGTGCGTAGCATGACGTACCAATGTCACTGACTCCATTAGTCGTGTTTGAACATTGATAACACATGCAGCAGACAAATGGCTGGCATAATAAGTTCTGAAATCAATACTTTGGCTCTACTTGTGTTGAGGGACCTACTAATTTCTAAATCTAAATATGTGGAATCATGTAAAACAATTCTTTTTTACAAGCTATCAGAGTCATTAGTTTCATTTTGCCTAGCAGAACATACGATTGACAGACTATGCCAATGCACAATTCATAATCTGTGACGGCTTAAAGTATACGGGAAATACGTTTCGTCTGTTATCTATGCTCGGTCAAATCATCCTTTTGTTAATTAACTGGCATACGATAGGTATTTTAACAAGTCTATTAATATCATTGGACCATCACATTGCATGAATAAACCATGCCGTTTTCAGCCCACGTCATTAATTTTCATGATGCACTGGGTGACGGAGCAAATGTCAAACGTCCAAAAACCGGTGGCAGGAATGTGAAGCATGTGGAAACATTGCGACTGGAAGGACATTGACCGTATTCGGTGCCTGGTCCTGAAGCCCGCGGATTCTGCATTGCTTGAGCGACAGAAGTCAAATTTATTAGAAAATACGAGTGAGCTTACTGTGCTAATGATCGGTTATCCCATCAATCAGAAATCTGTGGAAATGTGAAATAAATCGAAGCTTCCTTGAAAATATCTTTTATCGTTATATGATTCACTTATCTATTTAGGATCAGGTCGATCGGTTTAGGTCGAGAGGCGTTCTTTAGAGCAAATTGTAGGATAAAATGGCAGAAGTGCGGAGACAGAATCGCTATCCCTTTCGCGGACTGCACCTCTAAGGTGCAGTCCTTACTTTTGACCTTACTTTTGACTTTTGTCCTTACTTTTTATATTTATAACCGTCACGCAAACGATTAAGAGTTTTTCACAGCAGTGGAGTTAGTGTCCGAATAAAATATAAAACGTCGTAGGGTTCACACAATTGACATCACACCTCACACAAGTCTTTGGGTGCACAAAAATAAACGAGTTTTGCTTCTACGTATATTTGATGAATTCCTGTCAAGACATACCTACCAGTTGTGTTTTTTTTTTTCAAATGATGTTCACGAGTGATGATAAGTGATGATATTCTTCATTTGGACGGTAGTATAGTAAGGACTAACCAAATTTAGGAAATTGTTAATGATCCGGTAAACACAAAATGTCGTGCTTTGGTTTTCAAAAGTAAGCGGTTAATGAAAGGTAAGGTTTACAATTGAGAAAATACTGAACCCTCTTTGCAACACTTCCTTATTTGTCTCTTTCCATTATTGTAGGTTTTTGTTGTTCGAGGAAGAGATATGCACTTAGTGTTCGGAAAAGCCAGGCGATTGTTTTATGGTTAGCATTGATTCTAACCAGCGGCATGTGCAAACTATTAACATTTTACGCACGGATAGAATACTATATCGTCAAATACCGGTCATTTTGGCATCAACTACTTAGTTTATAAATGGCGCAACAAACCAAGTTCATCATAACAGCATGCCATAATGACGTCACTAGACATTTTCATTTATATCAAGCATCACCAGACTGGCTTGGGTACAGGAAATGTCACCACTCTCTCAGTCTCTTAATGGTACCGATATCAGGCAAGGTAAGCAAAACTGAAATGAGTCAAACAGCAAGTGTTTCGCCGTTTTTGGGCACAGTTGTGACGCAGCTCCTGTGAACCTCTACCGCGTCCTCATGGACCTCGGAAGACACGCGAGAGTGACGTCTAGAATACGTGATGGCGCGGATGGCGTATACGCGATGTCGTGGGGTGGCGTGTCGGCACACACTGAAAGTCAGGTCACGCCGGCTCCAGTGTGTTCCGAGTTCTGGAGTACGTTACTGACGTCATGATGGAAGAAACTGCGAGAATCGGTTTCAATGTCTCATCTACTGTTGGAACGAAGCCTACGGCATCAACAAAAAGTCTCAGTTCATTTCGTTTTGTAAAAGAAGTGTATATTTTTATGCAGCATTGCCTTGCAGACATCACTGTCCAATTTTGTGCACTTACCGCACTGCATGAAACCTGAAACATACTTACGTAATACACGTTTTGTATGCAAAATATAAACAAACTTAACGACTGTTCCAACAAATGCAACTCGTAAGCTTTGCTACATTGAAGCAATACAACAATACCATTTGAACAATCCATTTGTAGATTTATCAGCAAACGTGTTTTCTATTTCTAGCTGAGGTAACGTATTACGTTTATGCGGTCGTAATTTGTAATGCTTACGATATTCTTTAAAGGGACCTCCCACCTTAACATTAGTTTTGAGTTGAGATAGCCAAGTTTGCGGCCAGGCTCAGAAACCACCATTTATCCTGGTCGCAACCCCCGCAGCTTTATGGTGTTCAAGAAATTTCTTCCCTTTACCTGCAGGGTGGGACCAGCGTGGTCCCTATCTCTTAACCATTACGGGAGTCTGATGACGTCATCAGGCTTTCGAACGTCCGTTAAATGTTTGACTAAAACGTTTTGTAGCACGCGGTGTTATATGCTGCTTTGCGCGCAACAAATGCCGCACTTTCAAATAAAGTCGCTTATAGGAACAGCGGAGATCCCAAAAAGTAAACAAAAGTAAAAGTCTAATATCTTGAAAACCGGTGAATATTTTTCGATGAAATTTGGTAGATATTCGTTTTTGCTCTTTCTGAACCGAGCGACATCACTTTCATGCCAATTCATTAACTTTTTTGAAGGTGGGAGGGTCCCTTTAAGAGACTCTCATGTAGGTACGCAGTGAATATCCTGATGACCAAAGGGCATCCATCACAGCCGAGACGCGGCGGTAACTGACATTCTCACAGCAACACAGGTGGTCACTGTCTCCGGGTTCTCCAGGGGCGGTCGCAGACTTGGAGTTTGGGGGGGGGGCCAACTTGGCAAAGGGGCCCCTGCGCTGACCCGGGGGGCCCGGTGCTAGCTTAAAGGGGCCCACGGGCGTAGTGCACGGGTGCAGAAATCCAGCCATGGCCGGTGAAGCGGGGGGGGGGGGGGGTAGGGAGCGACACCCGAGTGGAGGCTCAATGCGAACTTTGAGGGTGTACCATGTCGAAAAGGTACCGATAAGTGCATTTTGAAGCATTGATAATGTCAATAATTCACGCAACTGTGAACTGACTACCGCAAAAGTAACGGCGGCTAACTTTGCCATTTTCGAAGATATCGTGCTAAAACTTTTGACAGTGGGTCATCGGTATGTGTTCGTTCAATCACATGTGTTCCGTTTCCTCTTTTTTTTTTACTGGAGCACAAATGTAAGTTTTGAAGACCATTACAGCAGCAAATGCTTCGAAAGATGGATAGTGGGCAAAATATCATAAATTTGTCGTGCTGCATGGAAAGTAGTGTTGCTGAGAAAAGGGGTTTTGTTCCAGATTATTGTGGATGCAGAATACATTGTCTGCACCCACTGCAGAATTATTGTTGGTGCAACTGCGCCCACTGCACCCATGGTACCTACACTTATGGGCCCATCGATGGCGCTTCGGCGATACTTATCGCGTAGAGGCTGCAATGGGGCCCTTTGAGTACGGTGTCAGACCCCCCAGGGGTCGGTGTTGGACCCAAGGGTCAGCGAAGGGCCTCAAAGGCCCCAGATAGGGCCCCAGAGGCTGATGTGGGCCCTCAGAGGCAAGTGCGTGACGCCCAAAGGTCATTGAGCCCCCAGAGAACATAATAGGGCCATCAGTGGCCGGTGTAGAGACCTCATAGGCCAGTTTGGGGCCCCCTCAGAGGCTAGTGTGGGGCCTCAGGTGTCGGTATGAGGCCCTTAAAGACCGTTATGGGTCCTCAGAAGCCGGCATCGATCCTTCAGAAGCTAGTACGGGGCCCCCAGAGGCACATGAGGGTCAGTTTGGGTCCCAGAGACAGAAATGGGACAATCAGAGGCCGGTGTGGGACCTTAGGAGGCTGGTTTGGGCCCTTAGAGGCCAGGTTTGGGCCCTCAGAGACCAGTACAGGGCCTGCAAAGGGCAGTTTGAGACCATCAGAGACCGACTTGGGCACTCAGAGGCTGATGTGGGTCCTTACAGGCCAGCATGGAGCCCTCAGAGGTTAGTGTGGGGCCCTAAAAGACCGGCATGGGCCGGCGCTGGACCCCAGAGGCCAGTAGAGGGCCCTCAAAGGCCAAGATGGACCCTCAGAGGCCGATGCGGGGGCTTAGAGGCCGGTATTAGGTCTTCAGAAGCCCGTGCGGGGCCCTCAGAGGCTAATGTGGGTCCTTACAGGCCAGCACGGGCCCTCAGAGATCAGTGTGGGGCCCTAAAAGACCGGCATGGACCGGCGTTGGACCCCAGAGACCAACAGAAGGCCCTCAAATGCCAAGATGGGCCCTCAGAAGCCGATGCTGACCCTTAGAGGCCGGCATCGGGTCTTCAAAATCCAGTGCGGGGTCCCTCAGAGGCTAATGTGGGCCCTTACAGGCCAGCCTGGGCCCTCAGAAGTCAGAATGGGACCCTAAAAGACTGGCATTGGCCGGTGTTGGATCCCAGAGGCCAGCAGAGGGCCCTCAAAGGCCAAGATGGGCCCTCAGAGGCCGATGCGGGCCCTTAGAGGCCGGCATCGGGTCTTCAGAATCCAGTGCGGGGCCCATAGAGGCTAATGTGTGTCCTTACAGGCCAGCATGGGGCCCTCAGAGGTCAGAGTGGGGCCCTAAAAGACCGGCATGGGCCGGCGTTGGACCCCAGAGGCCAGTGGAGGGCCCTCAAAGGCCAAGATGGGCCCTCAGAGGCCGATGCGGGCCCTTAGAGGCCGGCATTGGGTCTTCAGAATCCAGTGCGGGGCCCTCAGAGGCTAATGTGGGTCCTTACAGGCCAGCATGGGGCCCTTAGGGGTCAGTGTGGGCCCTAAAAGACCGGCATGGGCCGGCGTTGGACCCCAGAGACCAGCGGAGGGCCCTCAAAGGCCAAGCTGGGCCCCCAGAGGCCGATGCGGGCTCTTAGAGGCCGACATCGGGTCTTCAGAATCCAGTGCGGGGCCCTCAGAGGCATTTAAAGGCTAGTCTTGGGACTCGAGAGACAGAAATGAGGCCACCAGAGGCCGGTGAGAGGCTCTCAGACGCCGGTTGGGCCCCTGAGGCCGGTTTAGGGGCCCTCAAAGGCCAGTGGAGGGCCCTCAGAGGTCAGTGTAGGACCCTCAAAAACTGGTATGGGAGCTGTTAATAGCTGGCGTGGGTTTCTCGAGCCTCGTGACAATCGAATACGGGCCAGGGCCCCATACGTCCATGGGGGCCCATCGGTTGTTTGGGGGGGGGGCCAAATGATATGATGGCCCCCCCTGATTTGCCTTTGGGGGGGGCCATGGCCCTGATGGCCCCCCCCCCCTGCGACCGCCACTGGGGTTCTCCAGAAATTCTGCGAAAATGACGCCGCATAGAATAGCGCAGCCTTTAGTAAACACTAAATGGCAGAGTACAGGACGGATCAACCAGCGCTCATCAATAAAGATAGGGTGGTTGTGGGCATCAGGACTGGACAGGGACAAGGCTAAAGTAATCATTTGGTTAATTGAAATTCATCGATGAGGATTACATATAAGACAAAATATTGTTGATAAAAGTAGGCTGTTTTTATCGAGAATGCTGTCTAGACACTGATTTACCGCCAACTAACCGCTGTTACGTCAATGATGACTGCAGCAAGTAACCTTAATTAAATTTTTCCACCATTCATCATCGAAGACTAGTTGAAAAATAAAGAAAGTACCTTCACTTATGGTATCGGCATAAATACATGCATATCAAAAACTCCCTTCTCCCACAAAAGGCGACAGCATAATCCTCTAGACCGAGCACCGCTGGTTTTGCCGATTTGTATTCACAATACAGACTAGCGTCGGTCCCTGAAGAATGTTTCTGTAAGCGCCCGTGACGCTGGACGTCCAGCTGCATATAGTCCGCGCAGGTGCAGGTGGTCGACACAGCGGCCATTCACGACCCCAGTCCACCGTCGTCCACGTTTCACGTCGGTGAGAGCATTGGGGAGATTCCTCAGTGGGTGCACGGCCGTTGCCAGGCCCATGGGAGATTTCCTGAACAAATTAAACATGACATTCGGAGTTATGAATTAATCCGAGCAAAACGTTAGTTAACGTTCATTCCGCTCATCAGCAACATACGATGCATGTTTCACAAGCATAACCATTGCTCAATTTCATGCTCTGGTATTTACCCCTCCCACCTATACGGCCTTGGGTATAGGACGCAAAATTCGCCACAATGGCCTGCTCCAGTCCTAAATCAGCAGCCGAGCACCATATTCAGACGGGTGGTTGCGTGTGACAGACGTGGCTGCAGGGAAAAGGGGTGTCATGGACGACCTCGACGCGCCTGTCACGCGGCCCTGTCATGTCCTGTCCTGGGACAGTCCTGCGTGTCCTGTCGGCAGGGGCGGGGGCAGGACAGGGGGGGGGGGGCGGATTCCCAGAGGGCGGAGGGTAGGGTGGATGCAAATGCGATAGGGACATCTCTCCAGCTGCTCTGCGCATGCCGTAATCGGAGTCGGTGTCAGCGGGGCGAGTTTCAAAGGCGCCGCTACGCCTCAACTGGCCGACAGTTGAAGCCTGCCCGACCCGCCCCTGAGCGCGCAGGTTTTGGGCCGTGGGGCGACCGACGCCCACCGTCGCTGCCATGTACCGGGGTGGAGTCCAATGCCAGGTCTAGGCCGTGTGCCGTGTCTTTTATTCAGCTCAGAGGAAGCTAGCAGATGCTAAAAACGGCCATGGTGCCTTCCGTCGTGGATTAACGACACTTGTATTGAACAATGCCACACCAAGTGGGTGGCACACGAAGCAGGTAGCAGTGCAAGCCGCGGCTGACCTGGTTAACTCTCAAAAGGCAAACCCGGTGAATACTCGAGGTGAAGACCATCCTTCTCTGCACATCCCACTGCCAGAGGTCTGGGCAGCGGCGGTGGGAGGTGTGTTTAACATTTCTCGGACATCTGCCGGATATACTCAGCTGCTCCATGGGTGACGAGAGCGCCATGAGAAATGGTCCGAGCCGTCCATCCCTCCCGTGTGACGGGCGTACTGAGGACACTAATGCCGCCTCAAGGTGTCTGCAAGGCGCCTCGGTGACGGGCGGCGTCGGCACTTCCTGAGGCAGGTGGCAGACGCGGAGGTCACCGGATTCGGGTCACCAGGGGGGGATGAGGCACTGGGAGGTCGTTAGGAGGGGGAGGGGGGGCGCTGAGGGATCCTTTAGCAGGTGATTTGTCCAGCTAACGCCGCGGAACAAATGTGCAGCAGGTCCCATGACAGTGCACTGAGGGTTGCCGGTTTGTTGTAAGATTTTATAATTTTCGCCGGCAGGACAAGTGTTATAAGTTTGGAGGCGGCTTATTAGTTAATTATCACGGTGACTATAAATAACGTAAATATAACAGTTTGCCGGATTGAGTGATGAATATTTGTCCGTGTGTTAGGCGATCAAGTCCCGTTGTGGACGGCGATATCGGATATCCTCCGGAAGGTAGAGAGCGAAACACCGTGATACCTGAATTGGTGGGCGAAGGAAAATACGACAGGAAAAAGGCCCCAAACAAGCCGAGCCGCATCATTAGGCTAAACACAAGCCGATAGTAACTTGATTGATGTCACATAGGTCATACTCACAGCTTTTCTTTGTGTGCTTCAAAATCAAATACGGACATAAGCACTCATTCGTCTACTCCGATAAAAGGAAGCACAATAAAAGCACTCGCACCCCTTCCTTTATGTAAGTACGGTTAGGAAGTAGGTATATAGACCCCATAGACCGTAGTACAGATGATCAACTCTGTCATGGGTCTCTGGACTCTGAGACCACTCGGCTTGCACCAAAAACAGCCGCCACCACCTCGCCGGCTCCAACGTGGGATGATGAGCTCATCCGTGAGCTGGAAGTCGGATGAGATGCGACTGCCACTAGCTTACCAGTGGCCGGCGTCTTGTTTGGGCCACCGCTGCCACATTGGCCATGCTGCGCCACTCCACGATAAGCCTGTGTGGCTGCGGGATGACTGTCGCCGACATCCATCCACGACTGCCCCGACTACCGACCGCTCATTGTCGTCTCCGCAAATTGATTTTTCTTGTTTGTGACGGGGAGCATCCGTGCTGCCACCTCATCATGGGATTGCACGTATACAAATGATTCCATGAAGGGTCTTCATGCATGTTTGGAATCAGAAGCCACTGTGATTATCCGCAAAACAAAGGACAAAATCATGACAAAGCTTGTGATGCATTACGGGTTCGTTGATCTAAGGAAGACAAAGCTGCGACCGGCAGTATTTCCCAGCGGTAAATACGCGCTGTATGCAAACGATCACAGTTAGTTGTTAATCGGACCGCCGGCAGCTTGTCCTTCACTCAGCGGGGCCTGCAGCGAAAGTAGACGGCCCGTCACTGTCAACACAGGCTCGCGTGCGGTTGAGTGACATTTTTCGGCCGCCGCTGGCCCCTCCTGGGGAATCTTCACAGGACCAAGAGGGCCTGGTTTGCGTGCCTTCCTTATTTGTCGGGCGGCTGCCGTTCGCCGAAAGCCGGCCGCGGCGCCGATGGGCCGGTGATAGCGGTGCCTATTCACTGAGTACAGGCAGGTAACACTTGCTGCAGCCAAGCCAATCACGAATTATGCTGTTAAGCTCCATAGGTAGATTGTATTAACGGTGAGTAGGCGACAAGTGTCCCATGACACATCCTAATTCGAATTTAGTAGACACAGGTGTGAAAACCGACTTTGCATAAAACCCTGGATAAACAAAAGTTTAAAAACGCTACGGTGCCATGTTTTAAGTGCATATGTGGCCGTCGATACAGGTCATTAGTCATCAAATCTGCATGCACGGTTTTCTTTCTATTCATAAATTAATATCCCACTCATCCTCCCACACAATTCAATATGTTCCCTTCCGTCTACCTTACCACCACTAAGACCGGTCTCCATACTGGAGAGGAAGTCCTCGAACGCCGCCCCGCCGCTGCGGCAGTGACCAGAACCGCCCACTTCAGACAGGTCCCCGGGCTGAGCCACCTCCGCTGTCCACAGGAGCAGTTCCAGTCGACCGCCTCCGGGTCCCATTCCCGGAACAGTCTCCGCTCGTCGGGCCGCCAGCGTGACTTATAAACTCTGGCGATTAATTTTGCCGTCGCCGCGTCTCCGAGACGAGGTCCGGTGCCGTCGGCGACTCTTGGAAAGGTGTCTCCGAGGCTGGGGGATATCTCCCGTGTCTCGAAGGCTGGGGATGTCTCCGAGTGTCTCGGAGGCTAGGGGTGACGTCTCCCGTGTCTCGGAGGCTGGGGGTGACGTCTCCCGTGTCTCGGAGGCTGGGGGTGATGTTTCCCGTGTCTCGGGGGATGGGGATGTCTCCCGTGTCTCGGAGGCTAGGGATGTCTCACGGCCATGTCTCGGGGGCTGGGGATGTCTCCCGTGTCTCGGAGGCTGGGGATGTCTCCGAGTGTCTCGGAGGCAAGGGAAGGGGCTAGGGTGACGTCTTACGTGTCTGGAAAGCCGGAATTTCTAGTCTTCTTCCTTTGTCTCGCGTCTGGGCGACATCTCCCTGCAGTCTGCCAGGGCTGGTTCATGGTGTCCTGTTCTGCACCACTGGCCACGATACTGCTGCTGGCGTGGTGTTGGTTCCGTGATCGAGCCTGCACCAAGCTGCCACGGCTGGATTGCGTGTCTGGCATCACCGCAGCCCAGTCGGCGCGATGGCGGCAGTGTGTTTTATTTATTAATAAAATAAAATGGTGAATTTGTCTTCGAGCGTATTCTTCGCTAAATCTGTTGTTACTGTGACGCGTGGATGGACATATTTCAACCTTTTTTCTCATACCTGCTAAGCTTTGAAAGGGAGATGAAAAGAAATTGACATATCGCACCATAAACAGCGATGCTCAAATGTGATGGTCTGCTGTTACCAATAGTTGCAATATTACATTTGCAACATCATATTAGCAAATATAAATCATACATCTCTCAGGCCATTAGTCAATCGTTAGTTTATATTTTTTCCGATAAATTAAGAGCAATTGTTTGAATGGACGGATTAACAGACCCGAAGCTCGCAAATCTGAACTTCTTGCATTGACTCCGACCCCTATCGTCCGATCGACGGCCAGACACTGTCGGATGGGCCCCAGAGAATCTGAAGCTGCAAGTTTACCGTGCCCATCAAAGGCGGACACGGTCCGATACACCTAAAAAGATCAAATTTTATTAAGTGGAAAGTTAACGAATTTCAATAAATGCTATAGGCTATATTTGTATATTTTTGTCTAAAATAGCAGCCAAGCATAAAACACATGTTAAATGTTTCTGTTTAATGACGGTGGATCAAGGCTGACCTCAGTAGACGCTTCTAGTGTTCACGGTATTGACATGCTGCATTATACGAACTCAGTTGTTTTGCACTGGTCAAGATCTAACGCTAGTTAAGGCTGTTACAAAAACCGGTTTTCGTCGAGGTATGTGTACTTGATGAAAAATGGCGTTTACAGCATGAAGGGCCCCAAAAGCAATGCCGTCTTATTACGCATCAATCAAATTAGGATGTCATGAACCACTCGTGCAATCTTACCTGGTCCTATTCTTGCACGCGATTTGTGAAATAATCCATGCATAGTTTGGCTGCCGGCGCCCCCGAAGCAAGACGTCTGGATTTTCCAGACCTTTCATGATCGATCTGTTCTGAAGGAAGGCTTCGGTATGCTCTGAATTATACCAACTTTGAACACACCATTTCATTTATCAGCATTTCTTTGAGCTAGGGCTGAGGTGCTAAAGATGATACATCAATTGGATGCTAACTTGCTGCTCTTTGGCATACTAATACTTAACTAATATCGATTAGGTATTTGGTCGTTGAAGTTTAAAGGTAGTGTGCCAGCTTTCTTGGACCGTATGGAGTTAATGGCCCAGATAAGGAGAACCGGATTTTTAGAACTTATCCATACCTTCAAAACTTATGGAAACGTCTTAAATTCTTCAAATTTTGAGTACCCCAGTGCGAAATTCGCCCCGACGGGTTGTCGGTCGTACCCCAACCACATTTCACACCACTATGAACAATAAATGCACACACTGAAATCGCTATTACCGATATGCTCATCCAATCAAGTTTCGATAAACCCGTTCATTCATCATCTCCTGCGGTTTCGAACACGCCTGTTAGGTGGCTTCTGATGCTCGTCGAGGTCGGAATTTCCAAATACGCGTGGTGCGTCGGGCCGCGCGCTCTGACTTCGGCCAAGAAAAATGCGTCAGCTGATCATTGTCATTTCTGCCACTTGCGTGTGGTGAAATGGGGTCATAACTTATAAGACGGCTTTTTCATATCAATTATTTTACATAAAATCATATTTTAAGCCATAAATAATGTTCGACAGCCAAATAAAAGAAACAATACCAATACGGGCTTACAGTTTAAGGCTCGACATTGTGTTGTCTACGATTAGACAGCTGATAACTCATTCCCGTACGTCGTATGGTCGTAACACTATAATGACCACTGAACTCTATTACCGGGGTTACATGAGCGATCCGTTCCAAATACGCACTACGCTAATGCGCATCAGCTCCCCACAAACGGATCTACGGCACCGGTTACATGAGACTAATTCGTTTTATCTACGTCAAACGGATCTTGTTTGGCTCACCCGGGCTGACTCCTCGACGGCCGGTAATTCGCATCACAAACGGAATAGGATTAGCGTACAGTCATGGCGCAGTTGCGGCATTTACCGGGACGACTGAGCTAAATTTTAAATACTTATATCATTTGATAGGCTCAAAAACATTTAGAATTAACATGAAATCAAAAAATGAAAACAAAGTTTTCTTGTTTTAAGTCAGTGGGCACTGATTCGCCATGCAGCGACAGCAGGGTGGTCAGAAAAAATTATCTATCAAAATATTTCATTCATTTTATTTCACATGCAAAGACTAAACCAAAATACCAACATTTTTTTGCTATTTTCTACGAGGCAGCCAATAAAAAAAAAATGCTTAGTATTTTGCATTTTGACGCTTCCAGTCAGCAAAGAATAGTTCTTGTGAAATACGGCCCGAATCGTGTGCCTCGGACGTTTCGGTTACATGAGCGATCCGTTCCAAATACGCACTACGCTAATTCGTATCAGCTCCCCAAGAACGCATTCAGTGCACCGACTACATGAGCAAATTCGTATCAGTGACGTCAAACGGATCTAGTTTGGCTCTCGGCCCGATGCGCATTACAAACGGAATAGCATACAAATGTGGCGCACTTCCGTAGCAATAGAGGTGACTAAATTAAAAATTTATTTTCTTATGTCTTTTTTGCATTTAATCTGCTAAAAACATTCTCAATTAACTTAACAAAAAAAAGTTGAACATAAAGTTGTCTTGCTTTGACTCATTGGGCAATTGCCTCTCTTAATTCGTCTGTAGTGCTGTCAGAAAAATGTTTCAACTGAAATTATGTGGATATTTACTATTTGGTTTTCACTATATTTATTGTTGAAAACTTGACAAAATACCGAAATATTTTTTTAAATATTATTTCAAAAGAAGAAAATGAAAACAATACCTATTATTTTGCATTTTAATGTTTCTTTTTGCGAAGAAATAGTTCCTGTAATACGTATCTTGGTCCTATTCGCTTCTAAGCCTCTTTCCCAGCGGATTTTGTTCGGACCGCCGATTCGTATTAGCAGGTGGATACATGAGTCGGTAGTACGCTCCTGATTCGCATTAGCGGTGAATCCGATCGTGATACGTATTTGCTTTGCTCATGTAACCGCGGATCGGATCGCCGATTCGTACTAGCAGGTGGCTACATGAGTCGGTAATGCGTTCCTAATTCGAATTAGCGGCTAAATACGTATTTACTGTGCTCATGTAACCCCGATATATAATGTGGAATGCGCATCGGCCGCCAGATGGTGTCCAACGGTGCCGCCATGTTGCGCAGACCAGGAAGCGGCCGCCGCCTGTGTTGGGGAATAGGGAATTCGGGACATCGATTTACGTTTGCGGTCGCTGCATCCGTTACGTTCAAGCTATGTGGACACGGAACCCGGCATCTTACGCAGAATTGAGTGGAGAATAAGATGAAATCCTAAAAACTTCTCAGATACAAGGAACTAATACGTTAAGCCCTTATAAGTCAATGGGGAAATATGAAAATTGCTATTTTGGCGCCGAGAATGATCTGAAACTATCTCAAGCATATAAAATCATGATTTCATGCACTCCTTGCAAGGTTCTATGCTTCATATTTGCATTGTTGCCCTTGCGTGACGTCATTTGTGACGTCACAAGGGTCACAGTTTTTCTTCAATAACTCCCGATCAAATTGAGCTAGCGAGTCGGGAAAGCCACCAATGAACTCAGGAAGACCTGCCGAATCGAATGATATGCGACATGACCTCTTTCGACCAACTTCGTGACCTGGGGGTGCTGACCTGACCTTGACCTGAGGTCAACACCCTAAGTTGACCTGACCCGAACAAAAAGTATATCACTCGATGCGCCTGAGCTAGCTGAACACGATGATGTCAAAATCGCGGCTCTACGGCCATTTTTGGCGAAGTTATTTACCAAAAACCGAACCCGTGCCTTAGATCACTTGACCTGACCTCAGAGGTCACCGGTTGACCCGGGACCTTAACAGTGGGTTCCTACCAGTCACTCTGCATTATCTTTTGTCGCAAACGACCAATTTACCGCTTAATTCTAGTTTAATTAGCGGCGCATTAGCGAGGTGGGTTCAATCAACCCCCTCGGCCGGGGCAAATGTAGGTCCGGCGAGCGAATTTGAGGAATTCTGAAGATACGATCGTGTTCCCCACTCAATTCTGCGTAAGATGCCGGGTTCCGTATCTGCGTAACTTGAACGTAACGGATGCGGCGGCCGCAAACGTAAATCGAGGTCCCGAATTCCCTATTCCTCAACACAGGCGGCAGCCGTTTCTTGGTCTGCGCAATATGGCCGCCACCGTCAGACACTACGGCCAATAGGGTTCAAGCGGCATTGCTCCCCTGTGATAATGACCTTTGCTTATTGTCACAAGTGCGCCGCATTCGCGATTGTTGCCCGACGCCTGTTTGCAGGTGAGCCCACTACAGTTGTTATACATATCTAAAAACCGAAAAACTTTTAGGCGAAAAAGGCACTATTCCAGGCCCATTTTTGATTTTTTTTTGCGATATTAGGTAAAAACAGAAGCTTCTTATCCTAGGAAAAATAAAATGGGAAATCTTTCAAAGGTGGCACACTACCTTTAATGTATTTTCATTGTATTGGCTTCATAAAACAAAACATTTTAACACATATTTTTTGAATTCATGTCTTGAGTTTCTTTGAATGTAGTCTTAAGTTTAGTTTTCTAAATTTTTAAAGTTAGTTTGGTCGTTTTGGCACATTCAAATTATTTCTTTTTATTGATTTGACATCGGTTTCTAATAACCCAGTTTTGACATCTCCATTAGGGGAAGTTGGGGCAATGCCGGAGTTGGGGCAAAGCCGAAATTCGAGATATTTCGAAAACCGTAGGACATGGATGCCACCTGTCAGTGATTCTCTGAAGCTTAAGTGACTACAATTATCGCATGTTTGTTGCGAGTCGTCATTCGGAATACTTCGGCTGTGAGGGCGCCAAGAGCGTTTTCAAGGTACGCGTTCCTTGTACTACATGCGCCTTTGAAGCTGCATTTCTTACTCATTATGCTACCGTTTGTCTGGCCAATTCGGTCAAGTAGGTCCTAATCTTCAGCATGTCTTTGCATAAGTGTGCTGCCTATTTGAAATTTATACGGCAAGTTGAAAAGTTATGGGCCCAGGCGCGCACACAGGATTTTTGAATGGGGGGGCACGACCTTCGAACTGGGCCCCCCATGCCGAAGGGCCCCCCCCAAAAAAAAAAAAAAAAAATACGGCCCACCGGGCTATATTTCGGTTGGTTTGAAGCTTGAGCAATTGGTTTGTCAATGCATGGTAAAACAATTATTTCGGTACCAGCTTAGTTTTCAAAACATATATATTTTTACGCTAGGCTGTTTTTTTCTCAAATGCGACTCAGAGCCGGTACATATACCTAATCATCTAATTTATTACGTAAAACATTTCATAAATAAACATTTTTGCAGGTCCCTCAGAAATCAGCCCCGGGCAGCGACTGACTGCCGGCCGGCCGACCGGCCCCGGGTGGCTAGAAGCAGGGGCCGGTCACTGTTTGGCCCAGATGTGTAGGAGCGGGAGCAGCACTCCTTTTTCACGTATATTCGCATATTTTTTAGGCACATCGACATGAAATGTCATTATATCTGATACGATGCGGGATCACAGACTAGAGATCCAGCTTATAACTTATATTTAATGCTTAACCAATGAATCAAATCAACAGGACTATGTACGATGCATGTCGGACACGTACCCAGAATTTCGCCCAAGAGGAGGTCACCTGCTGGTCACCTGACCCCGGGCCCGCGAGTCACCCGGGCGCCCGGGGTCAGCTCAGGCAAGGATGTACCCAGGACCTTTCGATGGGAGGAGGGAGGCACGGTGGGTCCAGTCTCACTGGCAGACGGGTCTCTTTAAAACGGTCTTTGCATGAGAAAATGTGGAAAATTGGCAAGCAAAAGTATCATTTATGCCCGAGGAGTGTGCCTAATGTACACTAATGCCTAGTTTACATGGTATCTTACGAGCGAGCGAAGCGAGCGAGCTCCTCAGAGTCACCGGTGTGTGGCGCGTTCAGAGGTGCCAGTGAAAGGCCGTCAGATGCGCTGGTGTTGGGTCCTCACAGGCGCCGTTGCGGGGTCTTAGGGCTTAGAGACACTGGTGGGGCCATCATTGGCATGTGTGTGGCCCTGCAAAATGGTCTGCAAGTGGAAAGTGGCCCGTCATAGGCTGGCAAGGACACTCGGAGGCTGGTAAGAGGCCCTCAGAGTCACTGGTACGTGGCCCTCAGAGGCGTCGGTGTGGGGACTTTCAGAGCCGCCGATGTAGGCCCTTAAGATGCGCTGGTGGGGGTCCCTTGGAGGTGGGGCGAGGGGCCTCGCAGTTGCCGTTGTGGGTGCCTTTAGAAACACTGGTGTGGACCGTGTGTCTATCACAGACGGATGTGGAGCCATAACAGCCAATCCCTCGTTGGCCGTTACTACTTAGGGCCCTGAGCGGCCGGCGAGGTCTCTCAGAAACCGGCATTGGGCCTTTATGAAGAAAATTGTGGCTACATAGGAGCCAATAACGTCCCCCCACAAGTCCTGTGGTGTCCTTCCGAGTTGAAGTGCGGCCAGCGCGAACCCTCTGCTACCAACTGGCGCCGCAGGGCCCCTCGGTTTCGAAGGAACCCTAAACCCGAGAACGGGCACGTACCCCCTCGCTCCCTTGCTATGTCACTGAATGCAAGTGATGGGACCCTTTAGGTAATCAGGGGCGTTTCAGATGACCAGGGGTTTTCAATTGATCAGGGGCCCACCAGGTGACCATGGGCCCCTCTGGTAACCAGGCGCCCCTTAACCCGCGCCCCGCTGGGGGGGGGGCAGAATCTGCCCCCCCTCCCGTTTTTCGCCAATAACTTCTAAACGCGTTACGCCAGCGACGTCAAACTTTCAGTACCTTATCATACATCAATTTGACACGTTCCCTGAAAATTTGAGCGAAATCCGTCTGAAAAGTTTTGAGAAATTGACGTTTTAGTGACGTCATGTTCGCCATTTTCGCCTCAAAAACGGCAAAATTTCAAACGCCGCTAATATCTTCATGTTTAAAGGAATCAAGACGTAACAAAAAGGTTATACGTGATTCTTCTTTGTCTATCAAATGGCTATCTCGGTTTTTTGAAAATTTTGGATTTTGGCCAAAATTTTTCCAAAAAACTGACTTTTTTGGGAAAATATTTATAAAATCCAAAATTTTGAGTTTATCGAAAAAAAAAACGGAATATATGTCAAAGAAGTGGTCTATGTGCACCTACATACCAATTTTTAGAAGAATCGGTTCAAAAATGTGGGAGTTATTCAAAATTTTATGACGTCACGACACACAATTTTTTTGAAAAATGATTTTTTTGGAAGTTCTAGACCTCGTACGGAAACAAAAATAGCACCATTCGATTCGCCATGAAAAACTGCATCGGATAGACACCTTTTTAGGCCTTAACAACCAACTTCAAAATTTGACCTCACTTGACCTGACCTTGACCTGACCTCGACCTAAAATTCATCCAGAGGTGGTCCATATCACTTATTGAGTGTGCCTATTGAATTCCATGAGTAAAATGACCCATAAAACATGTGTCGCACATGCCCTTTTCTATATTTTGTTTTTGGTGACCTGACCTGACCTGACCTGACCTTGACCTTGACCTTTGAATGACATTGTGTGCAACGAATATTGTCTTGGTAGTCTAAGAACACGTTTTGGGCAATCAGTCTCAGTCCATTCTTCGGCAACTACGGTGCAAGGCCGATACTGTAGAAACTTGCATTTTGTACCCTTGACCTGACCTTGACCTGACCTCTGACCTACTTAAGCAAAAAAATTTGGGCTCTTAAGATCCGCCTTGTTGAGAGCTTTCGATTGCCGTTTTCCCCGTCTTTCTACGACCATCGGTTCGGAAGTTAGACAGGGGGGGGGGGCAGAATCTGCCCCCCCCCCCCCCCCAGCAGGGCGCGTATGGTTGAATAGCCCAGCGGGGCGCGGGTTAAGTAACCAGGGACCCCATCAATAACCAGGGCCCCTCAGTAAACGGGGGCCACTCAGGTAAGTGTAGGAGTCCCGCAGATAACCAGGGCCGGCAAAGTTTCTCAGGTCCGTTTTTTGACAAGGCTCTTATTGACTCAGGTGCGAGCCCTTTGCCATCAGCAGAGGGCCCTTTCAAGCCTTTTGAGGGCCGTTTAACGTCACTGGAGTTCCCATTGAGGCCTTCTAAGGGCCCTTTGAGCAGTCGAGGGGCCTTTGAGGCCTTTTGAGGGTCTCTTGACGTCAGCTGAGGACCGTTGGACGCCAGCTGAGGATCGTTTTTGGGCCTTCTGATGGCCATTAGACGCCAATGGATGACCCTCTGACACCAACTGGGGCCCTCTGACACCAGCTAAGGGCACTTTAAGTTTGACGCTAGCTCAGGGCCCTCTGACATTAGCTGGGGGGCCCTCTGTCACCAGCTAAGGACCCTTTAGAGCCTTCGGAGAGCCATTTGACGCAAGGGCATGGCCCTATGACGCCAGCTCAGGGACCTTTGACACCCTTTAAGGCCTTCTGACGTCCGTTTGACGTTAGCTGAGGGCCCTTTGAGGCTATCTGAGGGCCCTTTAAGGCCATCTGAGAGTCCTTTGAGGTCATCTGAGGGCTCCTTAAGGCCATCTGAGGGCCCTTTGACACCATCTGAGGGCCCTATGACGCTAACTGAGGGCCCTTCGAGGCCATCTGAGGGCCTTTTGAGACCATCTGAGGGCCCTTTAAGGCCGTTTGAGGGCCCGTTGTACACGGTCTTCGGTGGTCTAAGGATTAGTTAGAGGCCCATTTGAGGCGGCCTTCGGCCGCCTCAAATGGGCCCCTTCCTTCGAGTTGGGCCCCCCAACTCGAATGGGGGGGGGGGGGCACGGGCCCGTGTGCCCCCCCTTGTGTGCGCCCTTGTATGGGCCTGCAAATGAAAGTATGGCTGGCTGGGGTAATGCCGAAAACGTGCAATTACGCACGTTAAAGCACGCTACGTGGACTTTACTGCTGTAGAATAGCAACGCGAATTTTTAGTCACACAAATTACACTTTCAACCGACACAACGGCCTGTTACCTATAAGGAATTATTTACCTGGCATTTTCTTATTATATCACACAATTATAACTTCCAGTGTGCACCAAGCGTCCTCAAGCTCTTAAAACGCGTGTCAGCTTTGATAAATTCTGGATAAAGTTTGAGATAAAGTGGCAAAACATCAATGTCGGCATTCCCCGTAGATCATTTCTCCCATTTTCGGCTTTCCCCGCAGTCCGGGGCAACGCCGAAAAAGTCACTTCTTTGATATTTTTAGTTTGTGCGCTTAACGGTATGCGAATTCATCAAATGCGACTGGTATGTTTGAAAGGCAAAAGACTGGCCTCTCGAATGACGCCAACAAGAATAGCTTATGTTGTCTGCCTTGCGTGCTACGGGCGTCAGAAAAAAAAGTATTCGGCGTTCCCCCAACTTCCCCTATGTGTTGGTGAAGTCCATTAATTTATTTCTTTTTTACCCAAAATAAAATCTTCACAGCCCCTTTGATGCTCAATATACCTACATATAGTGAGATCGGCCACCGCCATCGACTACTAGGATGCTGCCATTCAACTTAACCCGCGCACCGACGGGGGGCGGATATCCGCCCCCCCCTGAGGTTTTTCGCGAATAGCGGGAAAACCGCGGCGCGTAGCGCCGCAAAATTTGGTATAACTATTCCCTTATCAATTTCACACATGGTGTGCAAGTTTGAACCTCCTACCTTTCAAGGTCAGGTCACCAGGTCACTTTGAATGACCCAACCTCAAGTCACTTTTTTGCAACTTTGTCACCGTGCCAGAGCTACAGTAGATGTCGGAGGCCTTTGAAAGTCGCAGGATGTTATTAGGTCATTAGTAGCTACAATTTGTATATCTCGGAATTTTGATATCGGTGACCTAAGGTCAGGTCAATTTCGCGACCTCCCCATTATAAGTCAATGGGGGAAAAATAAACTCCCTGTTTTTACCACTAAAACGGGTCGGAATGGCCCCATATACCATACATGACTTCATATACGATCAACCTTCACTACCTTGAGGTCTGTTTTGCTGTTGGGCAGCTGTGAGGTCATGTGACGTCATCAAAGGTCACCAAAGGTTTTTGGCCAATAACTCCGTACAGGAACAAGATACAGACGCGTGGATGGTCTCATTGTGTTCAGCTCGTCAAGACGCATCGAATGATATACATGATGACCTCGAGGTCACGTGACCTGAGGTCAACCTTTGACCTTGACCTTTCGAGGTCAACATATATATCATTCGATGCGGATTGACGAGAGGATCACGATGATGCCCTTAGTTTGTTCCTATCTTGACTAATTCGAAAGTTATTCGAGAAAAACTCTCTCCATATTTAGCGTCGCCATTTTGGCTTTTTCGACCCCTGTGACGTCATCTTTGACCTGACCTGAAAATGACTTTAGTAAAAATTGTAGATCTTGACCGTGCGTATCCGATGCCGTTTACCGCTTGTCGCTATCTTGCTTCGTTCTCGAGATCTCAGGGGGGGGGGGGGCGGTCATCCGCCCCCCCCCCCCCCGTCGGTACTAAGTTGGCGCAGACCCCCGTCGGTGCGCGGGTTAAAAAAAAAGAATTTTACATTACGGCTAAGTGTATCTTTTTTTTCGGAAAGACAAATGATGCTCATTCGATATAGGCATTATAATGACCTAACACTTCCAAGGTAATTGCACAAAAACATGGGAGAGGAAGATAATGTAAGTGTTTGAAGACTACTCTAAATATCAATCTCCTTTCAAGGCAAAATGAAATTGGCCGCATGGCCTCAAAACTCGTATCACGAAGGGAGGCCCATTTTCTGGGACTTAGGCTATCTCAGGCATCACTTAGGACGATGATTCGCGTCCGGGTCTTCACAGGCGACCACTCGACGCGGCAGTAATATATTGCCACTTTAGTCTGGCATTTATTGTCATCAGACGCTACCAGCCCAACAAACCGGGATATTGTGGAACCTCAGAATAGCCGGGGCCCACGCGATGATGTCAGTTCAATCGGTGCTCTGTTCGATGTTTTGAGCGCATGCGATCTTAAAGCGCCAGGTATATATAGTCGAACTCTGTTGATTCTAACTTCTTAACATTGTTTACCGAGCCGTGGACGCTTATGTCGTCACAGACTGTCACATATGATTGCCTACCTACATAGAGCTGAGGAGGGTTAGTGTCTGCTACCAATGTTCTGAGTGGATCTCACAACACGAAACTTCAACGGCACCACCATATTCTGGCGGCCTCGGGCCCATAGGCATAGTAAGTGAATGATCGAGTCAGTAACAGAATTGACGATTACGCCATTCTACGAAATGCTCTTTCTGTTTTTTTTTTTCTGCATACGACTTTCTTATTCTAACTGCAGTTATCGAATGAAATATCGCCTCAGAGCAGCCTGCAACTAAATCAACTGAACAGAAAAAAAACGACAAAACAGAGCGACACTTTTCATCCCATACCGCCGGCGGCCGGTTGCTGCATTCCCATGTGGTCCACGGCCTTGAACCGAGACGGCGATCGCGATCGTCAGTCCCGTGTTCTGTTTTGTGATTGGCTGCCACCGAGACGGGTATCACGTGACTGTGCCGAGTGCCGGTCACGTGACCGAGCGGAACGAGACGGCAGTCAGCTGTTTACGAGCTGCGTCGCTCGCGTCGTGCGTGGGGTGGCGCGTGGTGGACGGTGGGCGGTGGTTGTTTGTTTTCGCGAGTGTTGAAGTGTCGGTCAGTGATACACAGTTTTACAGGCAACCTAAAGAGGTTAGGAGTGGTGACCGTGAGGCGTTGACGGTGAATCAGTGGTGACGGTGACCGCTGACCACTGAACCGCTGACGGAGTGACGTTGACGCGTAATTTTGAAATGTCGATCATTGTTACCGATGCTCTGCTCAGCTATCCAAGGTAAGTGAGAAGTGATTGCTTTGTCGGATCTTGATCTGGTTTTCAGAGATTACCTTCCTCATTATACTGACCTACTATACTCGATTACTAATCTTAACCTTCGCCCCAGTGCAGGGGGTGGGAGCATGTTACCAACCTGTCGCGTTTTTTTGCGTGTAAATAAATAAACGCGGCGCAGCGCCGCGCTGCTTGGAGTAGCTTTCCGTACATTAATTTTGGACAATGTGTTAAATTTTTGACCCCATGTCATGTCAGGTCAGGTCACCAGGTCAAGTTTACTGACCAAGCCTAAAAAAGTTTGCAATCATGTCCAGCCTGCAGTGGTTGTCAGAGGGGTTTTAAAGTTGGTGGATTGCATGATTTTATGGGCTCCTACAGGCTACAATTTGTATATCTCGGATTTTTTATATTCGTGACCTAAGGTCAGGCCAGTGGCGTGACCTTTCCATCATAAGTCAATGGAGAAAAATGAAAATGCCTCTAGATCCGTGTGTACGCATAGGAACAGTCCAAATATTTCCGAATCACAATGATTTGGACCACCCGTGACGACCAAGGTGTCTGTTTTGCTGATAGCCTCTAGAAAGGTCATCCGAGGTCATTTGAGGCTACAAACAGATTTTTGCAGATAACTCGCGATTGGAAAGAGATAGAACGCTGGGGATGACCTCGTTGTGTTTGTCTTGTTGAGGCGCATTGATTGAGATGCAACATGACCTTTTCCGGTCAGGTCATGACCTTGACCTGAGGTCAAATTTTCAAGTTGACCTTTCAAGGTCAAATTATAGTTCATTCGATGCGTCTCGGCGAGAGGAACATGATTTTGGCAATAGAATTGTGGATTTTTTAAGTAGAAAGTTATTGTCGAAAAACGCTTTCCGTACTAAATCAGCTATTTTTAAAGTTTTTGCCCTCTGGAGGCTAAACCGTTGACCTGAGGTCAATTTTGGTGATAACCTTATAAAAAAGAAGAGTTCAAAAGCTATCGATTGCTTTTCCATGCGTTTTTCTAGCTACCATAGTTGCTGAGAAAACGGCATGTTTTCTTAAAGGTAGACTGCCACCTTTTTTCCACAAAACGGTTTTCACTAGAGCTGAGCCACCTATGTCCCAGACTGAAGTCGCTTTTCCGAAATTCGAACCCGTTTGCGAGAAATCGGAGACCAAAGTTCAGTTTGATGCCATTTTTTTTAGTCCAAGAAAACCGACATCTCTACTGTTTATCGATAACTTTGAAACATGAATTTTCTTATCTTTTGGTAAATATATGCCAAAACTTTGATTGTTTCAAGATCAGAGAAGAATTTTGGAGTGTCAAAATAAAAGTTAAACTTATATATTCAGTAGTTCATTTTTTCCAAAAAAGTGTGGGAAATGGGGTTTAACATGGGCCAGACCCATTCCAAATGAGCCATTATTTTTTTAATGTTTTACGAACTTAAATGCAAAATAAATTAAACATGGCCAATTTCTCATGAAATCATATATTAGTAAATTATAAAATACCTTACTTTTTCAAATAAAATGTAATAATCTTATGACCTTGAAGTCTAGTGATGTGTAAACATTGTCGCTAGACATTAACCGATTGATAATTGTATGAAAATCGACAATTTTTTTCGCGATTCACGTGATGATACTTTGTCAGGTGAATTCTAAAATTTTGTTTTGTCCAGGGAATAAATCATAGGCCGATCTGAGAAAACTTTTTGAAGGTGGCAGTCTTCCTTTAAAAGTATAATGACAATTCGCAAATTTTTACCTTTAATGACCTCTGGTGACCCCAATATTGCTCTAAGATGAAAAATGACTGAAATACTTTCAAACGTACGTATTGAGAGCTATCGACTGCTTTTTACTGCGTCTTTCTAGCCCTCTTAGTTTTTGAGTTAGAGGTGGGTGGTAATAGGTATATGCCTCCCCCCACTAGGGCGAAGTTGGCTGAGACCGCCACTGCACTGGGGCGCGGGTTAAGCCTCTTTGTTGGGTGCAGTCGATTTGTCCTGCAATCTGCATCAGTGCCTGATTACTACTCCATTGACTATTGAGTAGTTAGGTACCCAATTTTACGAACTCCAAAGCATGTCATCCTTTGTCAGTTAGTTACTTTGACATTTTTAATTTAATGAGCTTTTTGAATTTTCCTCAAATTTGAACGTCAAATTGAGCGCAACTAAAACAATGCATTTGATATTAATCACGGACCCAGATGTTTCAAAGGCAATAAACCCTGAGGACCTATCTCAACCTCTGAGACTCTATGTAAGTACGCCCCACGACTCTTCTCCCGGATGCTGGAAGCGTACGCACATTCCCTCCCCAAGTCCGTACAAGTGCAGCTTTGTCCTGCACCTCTGATTTGACTGCCAAAGGCCCGGCTCTCACCTTTGTCGTCACTCTGTGGACTGATTATGCGCGTTTTACGGCGCTCGGCACCTGTCTGTGACACCTACGCGCAGCTCGGCGGGCCATTCAGGGTTCAGGAGATCCGGTCGCCGCGGTGTGCTCAGGTGTGAGCCGGTCGCTGGATCAGGCCACAGACGGGCTGATCGGCTCAGTCCGCCGCTGGCTCAGCCTGTCCTCCCGGCACCCCCGGACCGTGTGCGCCAACCGGACTCGCCCCTAAGCCGTGCTGCTGTGAGATATAGGAGGGAGATAAGTTGCGGCAAAGATTATGCGCTGGCTTCCTGGTCGGTGGGATGAGGTTGTGCATGAGAGCTGCGTGTGGTTTTGGTCCTTACTAGTGTCATGCGGCTGCCTAGATTTGGCCATGTGTAGACTTTGGGTGTGAGAATTTTACTTTATAACTTTGAAAAGAATTGTACTAAGCACTTATTTTCATCATTATCTACATTATTTACCCCTTGCTCTGGATTAGATGCTTTGCATAAGATGTGTATGAGAGTTTGCTGTTTTATACGCAATGAATAAAAGGACCGAGTATGAACTTCAGCCTGGCGTTACACGCCTGACGGCTCAACAGTATTTGATTTATACACGTTGTATCGACCATGGTGTCTATGAGACGCTTATCCTTTCCAAAACGTCATGTTTGACGAGTGTGTGATGTCTCGACAAGGCCAAACCCACCCTTACAGCTCCCCTGCTGTATTCATCTAACTAATATTGCAAATGGGCTTTCCAGAATTGGTCGTACCTACTGCGGCTAGTGCTTGGTTGTGAAGTCTTCGATTGAAAGGCTTAGGTTGACTTGCTGTATCAATTTTTTAAGTGTGTATCGTTTCAGTGGTCTCGGTAATTAAGCTAAACTTATCAGAGAAAAATGTTCTCCTCTTTAAATGATACACGTACAACGTGACATGCGGGTCCCAGAATGTTCTGATCCTGTGAAGAGGACCTGAATTGTACAAGCGCGGCTGGATATATGAATGAGATCTGAAGGTTATTGTTGTGCTAACGTGTAAATGACAAATGCTATATAGCCATTGATTGGGGAACTATATATATAAAACGGCAACCAATGAATTATGGCCTAAGGCCATTAACCAGAAAGCACTCAAGGCCGGGACGACTGAAAATTAGCACACAGATGGGCTGTAAAATGACTTCTAAAATATGCTTGATGGAATGTTTTCACCGTTTGGATATATCCTCTTAATTATAAGATGCGTTTCAGTTTCAAGCGCGGAGGAACATTAAGGGGGTATGCTATTAACGCCGCACAATGTAGGTATGGTAGTCACATGTCCCACAGCAAAATTGTACCGTGCAGATATTGAAAAGCCAATGGCCAACAGTACCGCGCCTTGACCTATGCCACTAAGTGATTGTCTACCAAACTTCCGCTAAGAATATGAAGAATCACTTGTTAGCCATCGCTAATTGTTACCATTTAAGGGGTAAAATTCGCTGCGATCCGTATAAGAGCCGTCTATAAAAGGTAAATTGAGCCGTCTCTCTAACTGGAATCCCTTGCCAACGGTTCGCGAGGCCATTGAGCGTGTCTCTCTTTATCCGGAGGTTTTGCACGGCGCACTGGGCACTGACCAGCAGTGGCCTTCGGAGCCCTTATTTGGTGTGAGTGAACCTGACTTAAGGCTGGCCATTTGAACAGTGACATGTTGGACTCACCGGGAAAGAAAACATTTCCAAGTGTTTTCTTCATTATGTTGGCCAATATGTCGTTCATACATGAATGGATGTATATGGCAGTACAAAACGATGTATTTACATCGACAGCATATTTTTGTAGACAAACATGGTCGGTTGTAGAGCGATGAGCACAGCGAAAATGGTTAATGAAATGCGAACAATACCACTATCATATTCAAAGGTACGGATATAACCCGTCCGTTTATCCAATATGGCTTCCCTATGCCCCACAAACATTTGTAGAAGCTCTGCGACACGAATGTTGAGCACACAAATCAGGTGAAACACTTGATCAAAATAAATACGAAGCAATATCGACGCACGCGAACACAAAGGGATGCAAGGAATCAAACAAAGCAGAAGTTGCAACGCATGATGAGTTGTGTTTAGGGAGAGATACGATTACATGCCGCTCATATTCGAACAATCTAAGAAAAAAAAACAGCTGCACAACACACACGTTTGTTCACGATCACCCCCGTAAGTCACTTTTGTACGCCAATTGACTCACACCTCCCTTTCCGAGTCCAGGCACATCTCCTTCTCTGAGTCGAGCATGACTACCACTGCGCCAGCGTCTGTGTCGGAGGCGCTCCAGCGCGCGTGCGGCGCCGGCGCCGCCGGGCCGGCCGCCTCGCTCAGACACGGTGAATCGGTGCCACCTCGAGCTCTGTGCTCTCCACAGAGATGGCCGTCACGCCCGTCATGCCCGACGAGTCCGAATCCATCGACGAGTCTCGGATATAGGTCGGATGACCTAGCACGTTGAATCGTGTCCGGGGAGTCCCCGGCGGCTCCGGGGGCTCCTCGCCGTCCCCCGACGGCGTTACACTGGCGCTCTGCGTGCTCCGGGCTCGCGCGCGCCGCCCCGCCGCGTCCGAGCGCCGATTGTCGGCCAGCCGACCGAGAAACAGTCGTCGCACCTCAGCCTGCATCGTCTGCGAGCGCAGGCTGTAGAGGAATGGAGCCAGTGCCGCGTTACTCACCACGAAAATCAGACTGACGTGCGTGTAGACGGGCGGTAGCGAGCGTGCGAGCGACACGCGCACCAGCTCGATCGCGAAGAACGGCACGTAGCAGCAGGCGAACAGCACCACCACCATCACGGATACCTTGACGGCGCGCGCCTCCTCGCTGTTCCACAGCGCCACCAGCCGCGACAGCACCCGCCGCAGGCAGCTGGTCACCGGGTCCTGTTCGGGAGGAGGCAGCTCCTCGCCCTGCGGAGCCTCCGGCGGCGGCCGGTGCGGCAGCTGCGCGCACGAGCGGGCGCGAGCGCTGCTCCGGCGCGCCGCACGCGAGATGCAGAAGTAGATCCAGGTGAGGAGTACCAGCGGCAGGAAGAACACGACCGCCGTCTGGACGATGATGACCAGCTGCCGGCGGCTGGTCCACGAGCGGTTGTCACGGAACTCGTCGCTGTGGTCGTGCGGGTCGGCGGCCTGCTCGCGCGGCTGGCAGACGGCCCAGCCGCGCGTGCGAAGCTCGCCGATGGTGGATGCCGCCGCCGAGGCCAGGCTGGCCGTCCAGCCGACGCCGGCCAGCAGCGCCGCGCGGCCCGGCGTCATCACCGAGTGGTAACGCAGTGGCTCCTCGATGGCGCAGAACTTGTCCACGGCGATGATGACGGTGGCGATGACGGATGACGTGATGACAAACATGGCGACGGCGTCCATGGGCCGGCAGACGTCATCGTGGAGCAGCTCCGGCTTGGCAGTGTCGATGACGACCAGAGGCAGCAGCACGGAGACGGAGAGCAGGTTGGTGCCGCTCAGACTGCAGATCAAACTGCAACAGACACAGGAACGGGCCGCGTGAGATCTGTGAAATCTTGACAGACGTGTGTGGCGAAACCTTCACAACGGATCGCGGGATAGCAGCATGCTGCCAGATGTAGGGATCATCGTGCACGGAAGGAGAATTAGGCTGAGGAATTTGGGATACATGCTTCCGCAAAACCAACAGATTTGTCGAACAATCATATTATGGTAATTATGTAAGATAAGCTGGTGTGCTCATTACCGTTTTTGATAAATAGGCATCGGCAGAATCCATTGTGACATTCAATCATATTCTTGTTTTATATTAATCAAATACTTTGTCAGACCTTGGTTATTTCACGAACATAAGCTATCAGATAACTAAGTTACTGGGGCGGCCTGGTAACAGTTCTTTTCAATCCCGCTGTTCCGCGCCCGTCTCTACGTTCCGTTGCCTGGGACCATCCAGTCGCTCCCACAACTGGTTATCTGAGCAATGGACAGCAGTTGCAACACTGATCTCTCTCTCAGATACGCCCTGGAGTCTCGCAACCCTGTCGCTGAGAGAAGGAGGCTCTAAAACTCACTGGGCCTGCCGGACACCTTAGCAGTCCATCGGAGCTCTCTCCAATCCACTCAACCGAACCGAACCGCATCTATGTAGGGAGCTAGAATTATGTCCGTCTCAGATACAATGATGGACTATCTGAACCAGTACTACGTCTCATGATGGAACATAGTGATTAGTGGGGCTACACTTTCAGCTGAATTCACAACAAAACTGACCGACCAAATGCGGTCATACTCATTCATGGTCAGGAGCCATGAGCTGCATCTCTCTATCAGGCGTTGACTACAGCTGCGATCGAAGCGCAGCAGTATCCAGGCGGGAGTGGTCAGCGCCGCGACTTGCCCGAACCCGGATGCAATAAACATGTGCCTTGACGACCCGTTGGTCGCAGATAAAGCCATTCGAATTACGCTACACGCTCGGCACCGGCTTTAGAGAAGGCCGGAGCGGCCATGGATAGTGCGCTATTTGTCTTGGGGGGCTATTTTAGGTGCACCTTGGGACGACTTAGGGGTGACCTGCGATTGGACTCCATTAGAGATAAGCTCGGCTTGGGGCTGTCTTGGCTTACCAAATCGGTAGCCTAGAAATTTGTAATGCAAATAAAAAGTCCCATTTATTTTGTGTGTTTGGCTTTGTCCGTCTTCGTTAACGCCACACTCATGTTGCCAGTTTCCAGGCATGTCTCAGTCTATTTTACTGGTGTAAAGCCATGCTTTATTATGTATGTACCTATACATTCTCCATTCATTCCTTCATTTGAGAACCTATTGTTGACATATCCAGCCGCAATCAATTAGCAAGTTTTTTTTTGTGCGGTTTTGAGTCTGATTGATAGTTTGCTGGACGTGCCCTTTGCGATGTTTTGTTTGTCATATCTTTGTCAACCTAAAAAGTATGTGGTGACGTCCTATTACAGGGTGGGATGGACAAATTGAGACACATTGTGTTTATCAATTCAAATGCAGTTTGCCGGTTAACGAAAAAACAATCAGTCAGAAATATATTTATTTCGTGACACTGGCATCGTTGTAAAGCATTCTCACTCGATAAACCCTCCCTCTGCCGCCACCATCCTCTCCAGCCGGCTCCTGAACCTGCCGCACGCGCGCTTCACGACAGCTCGGCCCATGGCCGCCATCGTCTCCTCGATGGTCCGCTTCAGAGCCTCCCTGGAGGGGTGGGGGTTCTTGTTGGAGACCCTCTCAACTTCGCCCCAGACAAAGTAGTCCAGGGGGTTGAGGTCCGGAGAGTTGGGAGGCCAGAACTCCTTGGTCCACGTCAGGTGCATGTTCTGCCGGCACCACTCCTGCGTCTTCTTTGCTGCGTGTGCGGGTGCTGAGTCTTGCTGGAAGACATATCCAGCTCCTCTCGTGCCTTCCTTGATCCAGGGCAGGATCAAGGAAGTCACGAGACTTCCTTGATCCTGAGAGACTTCCTCTCGTGACTTCCTCCTCGATCAGAGCCTGGAGTTGCTGCAGAAACGCCGGCGTTCTCTTCTTCCCAGGCCCTGATTTACGCTTTTTACGCTCGGGAGTCACCTCTCCTTCATCCTCGCCATCTCCACCGCCCTCCTGTGCCCGCACACGCTTGGCAATGCGGTACACCGTGCTCCGTGGGACACGCAGGAACTCGCTGATCTCCGCCGGGCTCCTCCCTGCGCGCAGCGCCTGGAGCACGGCGGCTCGGCGATCGTACTCGGCTCCGCGACCAGACATGATTTGACCTGACCTTGGGTCACCCTCGCTTTTATAGCATCTGAGGGCCGTGCCAGCGATGCGACCAATCAGATTGCGGTTATAGCCGAGACGTACAACCGCGTAGAAACTTGTCTCAATTTGTCCATCCCACCCTGGTTGTAACCGATAGAACGGCAGGTCTCATTCGTCTGTGAAATAATGTTTTGTCCCAGTTGACATTTACTAATGTAAACAACCCTTGGGTTATTACTTTGTGATTTCTCAGGTCACTAAATATAGTTGAGCCAAATTTATCAGAGTTCAGGAAAACAATAAACATCATGCGGTGATATCCCAGGATTAGACTTTCCTGTGTGCGGGTGAAAGAGCACAAAGTGTAACAACATAAACATTGATATGCAATATAACGGACGCTTTCTTACGAGCAATATTTTGTTACTGAAGTGCACCTTTATTGATTACTCATATTTCCACCCCAGAAAGAATGACAGGAAACATTGCTTATACAATAAACTAAATGCATTGCATTTGCTAGCAAGTAGTCGGAAAACTTCCTGAAATTACTACATGTTTGACGTAATTAATTTGCAGTTATCCGTGCAAGATCAGTCTGCAGATATAACATCTGTGCTGGCTGTCTGTAGCCGACATTCTAATGAGCATTTCCAGCCAACGGGTACCATTAACCAGGGGAAACTAAACTTAGTACCAAGAGGCAATTAATATTGGATTTCCATTTACGTCATGCAAGCCTTTTCTCGGCAGCGCACCGTAATTTTTGTAAAGAAAAAAAAAACTTTAATTAACTTCACAAATCCAACCACCGATTTCTCAAACGCCACCATCTCATTACTGCTGACGTTGGCCAGCAACTAACCATGACGTCACTGCTCTGACGTCACCGGTGGTCGCGCGGGCTGTCTGAGCCTGTGAGTGACGTCAGCGCACCCCGGGCCGGACCGGACCGGGACATCGTCCGAGCGCCGCCGGCGGGGCGGGGGGGGGGGGGGGGGTGGCAGCCCAATGGTCAGCGCTGACGGCAGGCCGGGGGTGGCAGTCAGCGCTGACGGGCGCACACCTGGCCCGCAGAGCTGACCATCAATTCACGGATTACACCCCCGCGGCGTGAGCGGTCAGCGCGCGGAGCGCGACCGGCCCGCTCCTCAATGGAGCGCCGCTCTGCCGGATGGGTGGTCCCTGCGCCCCTCTCAGTGGACCCAGAGCTGTGTGCCAGCGACCCTGCGCACCCAACGATGACTTGAGCGATTAGCAGATGCTTTCATGCATCTGAGCAAGCGCTTACGTAAGCTCAGCGACTTATACGCCAATATTTCACATGCAATCATGGCCTGGCAACAGAAAGCGGGCCATCTGTAGTCTGTAAACATTTGTTTGCGTCAATTGTATTCGGAACGCGCAGCGCTGTTTGTTTGGTGAATGTTGAGCACCGACATCTCAAGGCCTGGTTTCAAGGACAATCATCCATTAACCAGGATGCTGTCAACAATCCTCATGCGCCGGAGTATCCATCTGTTATGGGATCACTCATAAGCCGTTTACTATAGCCTGAAAACTGTCACCAGATCGTGAAGTGTCCATATTTCATTCTCTGGTATCTTGCCCTGCTGTTTCTAACAGAATGTATCACGTCAGCATTCCTGGTAGCATTTCAGCATTTTCTCACGTTTGTGCCAGCGTACTTCAACTGACATCATATCTTTATTGACAAGCCCAGACACATAAAACTCACAAGCCGATGATCCATGACGATTCCTTACATCAGACTGCGTTACAAGCACGGTTGATATAATGTAACGGTCAACCTGCAGCGGCACGGGTACAGCTGACAGGCCCAGTGTGTACTCCGTGCAGCCCCGTGCATTCCGCGTGCAGTCGTCTGTCCGTCCCGCTGCTGGCATGGCCAACACTGCCGCTGCGTGCTCCTCGATCGCTGCATGACTCAGGAATGGCCATGCAGCGTTAGCGCCAGGAAAACGTCCAGTCGCCTGTACCGATTTCCTGATGTCTGCGACGGCGGGCGCATTTCTTACCGGTGCAGTGTCGGGTCCCATCGTCCCATCGACGCAGCATCAAATGGAACACAAAGGACATAGGCGCTGCACTGTCGCGCTATGAATATTGCATTAGGTAGTGTGGCTCTGGCTGGCCAAAGGCTTCGATAAGGCATTGACAGTTACCGTGTGGCGTAAGGTAATGGCTAGGAGGAATACCATAAACATTTCAGGGTTGTTGTGGTGAATCAATTCTTCATAGAGGTCGGCTCGATTGTCTTCTGGCTGGCATATCGCCCGCCTGAATGCTACCTGCGAATGCCACCATTCACCAGGCTAATGTGTACTATCGATGCCAGCGTATAGATCTGTTGGCAAAGGATGCGATACAACGCTCCCCCCCCCCGGTCGTCTTCTGTACGCGGGGGGAGTCGAAGTATATCAAGCGCGATAGACTGAGTCGCCACAATTCCAGACGGACTTCACGGCGGTGAGGGCGACCGAGACATGTTGTGCGGCCGGCTGAACCCTGTTTGTCTCCGTGCCTGGCCTACCACCCACGGCAGGGCGCTGCTGTAAAAGTCGAAGCACGACGCTGCTGGGCAGGCGGGTCATGTTACGACGTGCCAAGGCCACTGCCATACCACTGAGCACGACACCAGCCACGGCCACCACCGTCACCGCTGGGAGCGGTGGAAGCTGTGCCTGGAGCCCGCGGGCTCCAGGCACAGCTTCCACCGCTGCCCGAACCGACCAAGTCCATTTCCATCACCAGTTCGTCACCGCTCTCCGCTCGCCTGCCCGGAGTGGGATGGATGCTGATGATGGTGATTTAGGCTTAAAGGGACCCTCCCACCTTAACATTAGTTTTGAGTTGAGATAGCCAAATTGGTGGCCATGGCCTGCAAATACCGGTTTGGGCACTCACAACATCGAAAAATGCTTTAATTCGAAGATATGGAATTTCAAACTTGCAGTTTTCGGATTCTAAGGGGCTAATGCATTGGAATGCCCCCTTAGAATTTGTGACGTCAGCGGAGATCTAACGATTTTTAAATCTTAGACTAAAACCATCGTTAACACGTGGTGGTATACGCTGCTTTGCGCGCAACGTCTGCCGCACTTTAGGGCTGCCAAATTATTGCTTCCAACTAAAGTCGCTAGTAACAGGGGAGATCCCAAAAAGTAAACAAAAGTAAAAGTCTAATATCTTGAAAACCAGTGAATATTTTTTGGTGAAATTTGGTAGATATTCGTTTTCGCTCTTTCTGAACCAAGGGACATCACTTTCATGCCAATTCATTAACTTTTTTGAAGGTGGGAGGGTCCCTTTAAATGCCGCGCCGGTCATGAGACATTTCGTGGGACGCTTTACGACGACGGTACTCATTACGGTCTGGGATATCACCGCAGCGGGCGCAGCATCACCTGAGACGGGGAATATCACAGTCCCGAGAAGGCGCAAATGAGGCCGACGTCCTTAGCTTTGCGAAATATGGGATCGTATTGCATACAGCCGGATAACATGGAAATGTTATGAACGATGGGTCGGAGATATTTGAATGATTCATGACTAAGGGCTAGGAACGAAAGCATTGGCGGTTTTGCAGTTTTCCAATGCTCAAATACCATGTTATTTCGTTTTCATACCATCCATTGCAACAACGCAGTGGAAAAGAACGTCTGGCTCTCAACTGCGTCTCTATTTGTCTCGCAGGGCCTCACCCAGATGACTCGATGAAGGACATCGTCCTAGCAGATTACCTTGGATCACATTGAACAAACATGCCGCCACAACACCGGCTTTCCTTTCTTGCGTGCCATCGGCAGGGGCATGGTGGTTACAGCGGTGTCTGGTTTTAGTCATTCGGCACGCTTTTCACTCCCCGCTGGACACCCGATTGTTTGATGAACTGGCTCGACAGGTTCTGGTCGCCTCTTCACCGGGCGTGAAGTGTGGTCAGTTCAAACAACTTCCCTGGGAGCCAGTCTATTTTCGTCTCCCATAACAGCGGCATTCAGAAGTTTTGTGTGATCAGTTCAGCGAAGAGCCTCTCTTACCGCTATTTCATTATACGAATTTTGTATCATGTCAGCTCCCGATGTGGACATGGAAACTCCGTAGGGTAAGCCACACTATTCCACGCTTAAAAGCAGTGCCAGGTCGTGCTATCGTGCTGGGTCGTGGAATGATGGAGGAAAATGTCCGGTGAATGACCAAGTGCCACATCCAAGTGCCACATGGCAAGAAAAAACTTCATTCTATGAGGTTCTCCTATGTATCTCCTATATTCAGCTAAATTTATCCGAGGGGAAATGTCAAGCACGTTCAGCACACACCATCATATTGGTTGTTTATTGACAGCTACGTCACAGATTGCGCACTTGCCTACGTAGAAAGTAGACTACCTACATTGACTGAAGCTGCACGAGTTTCGCGCCCGCTTCAAATCAACTGAACCGCATCACTTGCAAATGTCAGGCTTTGAAGGTCGTGAAAAGACCAAAAAGAAAGACGATTAGATGCAAAATGGAACTGGAAGTCAGATTCCCAAACGCGAGTTTTTAAATACGAATCTTACTGGTAGTGGTGTTTCGATTGACTGGTCAAATTGTGCGACATAAAAAAGTATTTAGATTCAGAGAACTCAGGAAAAAAGCGAACAGATTCAGATATAGTTCGTTTTTCTTAAGTTCGACCCTCACTGTAATCGTCTCTTTGAACAAAGCACGAGAATCGCTAGCTGAATTACTGAGAAAACTGATTGACGCACATTGGTTTCACAGACGATTAATTTCATTCAAAAGTATTTCTTCCTGGCTCTTACTTCCCAGACTCCTAGCTCGTATTTGCCTATATTTACAACCCCACAGGGAAAGACGACTTGTCAGAAATTATAATTTGACTAGTCAATAAATCGTATGGCGTTTAACAGAAGGGTATATTATCGGTGTTAAAAACTTATTTGGAAAATATTATTTGTATCTCCAGTACAATGTGCGCTAACTAGTTTTTTAAGTAATTCAGCTAGCAATTCTCGTGCTTTGTTCAAAAAGATGTTTACAGTGAGGGTCGAACTTAGAAAAAACGAACTATAATCAGATAATTCAGAAAAGAGTGCCTACTTGGCAACGCAGCCAAGTTCTTTCAGTACAGTCGGCGTAGAGTCTCTGAAATCGTACATCTTGTTTTACTGCTGAAATCCTTGGACCTTATCCCATTGCTGCATTCCTTCAGCTCCTATCATTCATTTTTATTGTCGATGAAAACTTCATTATATCCCGACTTACGACATGAGACTGGTAGGCTTGTGTTGGGCAAATCTGGTCAGCGGGTCTGGCTTGGCACCCGTCTACTGAACTTATCACTGGAACGCGTGGGCAGAGACGAATGACTCCTCACTGCATTTCCTGGATAGGTAGAAGTAATATCGATGATATTCAATACCAGGCTTCAGGCTCCGTCGCCTCTCAATTTATCTAGCTGCTTTCTCTTCCAGACAAGGGTGCGCTTGAATTATCAATGTTACTCGCCTCCTCCGCGTGATATTGTATCATCCATCGCTCTTTCTCCTGGTGTTACCAACATCTGCATTCTTCATTAGTTCTATTATCACCTACTAAGAAAAGGTCTGTCAACTATAGGTTTCATACAAATTAACCTTGTTTGATTGCGCCACATTCTGTATTTGGCTGGTCAGCCACTGTTATAAAAGGGTCATCTATAGCGCAGGCCGCAGGTGCCCGTCGTACTAAACAGAGGTGCCTTATATTATGGCAAATAAGCTAGCAACGATGACAGCCGCATATTGAGATGGATGTATTCTGGGCAGGACACATCACTGGGATCGGTATTTTAATAGCCGAGATGTCGTTCATGACTAGACAATGTCTGCGTGCTATCGACCTACTTATTGAGTCATCACCGGCACGGGCTATTTGTATCAAATTTGGATACCTACATAAGATATAAGGCGCGAGGCTGATTAGGAGACCTCGTTGCATCTGAAATCGAGGTCCCGGTCTCGACCGGCTCCGGGCGGTTGGGAGCACATAACCCGGCTGCGCTTTGAGCTGGAGGCAGCGTGTTTGGCCGGCGCATTCCTTCCCGCGCTGCCAAAGCTGCTTTGCTGGCTGGAAAACACGGTGAAAGCCACTCCATGCAGCTCAGCGGGTCGTACACCTAAAAATACAGCCTATTGCAAACTCATTGCACAGTCTACGCCTCGTGAATCCAACAGGCACCGATGTAGGTGGTGCAAACGCCTTAACGAAAACCTCGAATGAACGCAGTGGATTATCGGTTAAATAGTTAAATATGGCCATGTAAAAAGAGGAATTATAATAGGTAACGTCCTTAAAAAAACAGTCAAGCTAATCTATATGTATCACCCTTATTTTGACTCCGGTTACTTGCAAACGATGATTGCTAAATGATGCGTCTCCATTCACTTTGAGTCTCTGCAAGCGAGCGATCAACTATCTGAATGACTGTAACTCAGACTGCAGTTAAATCATGGCATCATGCACCTGAGGCTTAGCCATACAAGTACCGCGGGCTTATTCTAATGCGCCCCGCCATTCAAGGCTAGATATTCGCGATTGCGGAAATGCTAATGGTAAGACGGCTTTTGCTAAATCCGAAACAAAAATTTCTGCTGATCTCGCTATGTGTTCGTGAAGAAATGTCTCAGGAATGCTGAAGTTGCTAGGAGATGCAATCTATGCAGTCCTGCTTCTGCTTCTGGGAAGAGGCATGTTTTGATTCCAGTTAGGACCCTTTGCCCTGGCACAAGGCATGCTGCGGTAAGTACGCCTATCAGTTGCATAATTCTCATAAGGGATGCGCTTTACGAATGCAGATGCACCAACTAGATGCGGCGCTGATACTTGATTTGTTAGCTTGATTTTGTCTGTTACACCAAGTACACATTACACAATTGACAGAGACAACAAAGTAAAAAGCCTAAAACATCTATTCAAGTGCGCACAAGAGCATCCCCCCACATGACACATTACTACCTTAACAAACCTGTTGGATGTTGAGCGCAGACTGGGTCGCCGGTAGAGGACGGCCAATATGAGCGTGTTGGCTACGGTGGCCACGAGGAACACGAGCAGAAACAGAAGCACCACCACGCCGTCAATGACAGCGTGCAGCAGGTGGGCCGCCGGCATGGCACCGCTCAGACACGGCTGAAATAGTGGGAGACCGGTCAGAGATCGTTCAGACACGGCTGAAATAGTGGGAGACCGGTCAGACATCGTCCAGACACGGCTGCAATAGTAGGAGACGTCTGACGGGTCAGACATTGCCCAGTCGCGGCTGAAATAGGTGAAATAGGTAGTCAGGCACCGTCGAGTCACGACTGACATGTCAGACACCGCCAAGCCTCGGCTGATGTGGGACAAAAGTCAGGTCTGACCGGCAGAAGAAGAGTGTCAATATCTATATGTCAATATCAAACACGGGTCGATATCTAATGGGGAGGGAGGAACGGGGGGAGAAGAAATCAGTGACGCGGAGGGGGCCGCATTGCGCTGAATGCGCCAGTCCAGGTTGAGGAAGGTCTGTACGTGCAAGGCCTAAGTCACGTGCGTTAGGTATGGCGAGCGAACTCTTAATTAAATACCAAACCCGTTTGCACTGACAGGTGCGTGCCGCGCCGATGATGGATTGACGCTCATCAATCGCGTCGCAACACTACCGTAGCCGACTCATTCTCAAGGCTCCCACAGGTGCAATGGCCTAGCTCGGTTTCCGCGGCTGCGAGGCGGCCCGCCGCGGCCTTGACAGGGATTGGCGCTCAGGCGGAGATGGCAGAGATGATGGCTGACACGCGGCAGCCGGGCCCGCCGGTCGGTTAGCTATCAGTGGTGAACTCTGCAGTTCGGGTTATGTCATGCAGGTCTGGGGAGATGACTATTACGAAGGAGGTGAACTTGATGCGGACGGTGGGAAGGTGTTGCAACGAGTTATTGCAGATCAAATTGTCTGCTACGGGTGATGATACTGTTTGAAAATACATAAACGTGATGTGGCCAAACATTTTTTTTATGGTGATGTACTGTTACTTTGATAAAATACAATAATTTCTATTAAATAAATGTATTCCATGTTTTTCGTTCAAAGTTTTTTTTTCGAACGGAATCTTTTCCAGATGAACATACTTTTTTTATAAAAACACGGGCCTGTTCGTACATTCACTCTGCCGTTATTCCTGGTTTCTTGAGCATTGTGCTGCTCATCAATATGCAGAGTCGCAGACCATTTGGTCTATTAGCTAAACAGAAGGAAACAATTTCGGCGTCATTCTGCCTACTTCATAGCTCACCCCTCTTTAACCTTCAGCCGGACCTGAGAGGTGGTAGACGTCCGCTATCAGCCCTGCACGCTACTGCCACGATACGACCCGAAGTGACCTCCGGCGACCTCTTATACGACCCGTGCACGGGCTAATCTCCAAAGCCGATAACAAGTGACTGTGCATGGCAGAAGGTGCGTCCGAGGCTTGGTGAAACTTTAAGGAGAAATAGTTGTCAGCAATTTAAGATACTCATGTATTTGCGCTTAAACAATTTTCATTCGGGATCTGTAAATGTTGCAAGAGCCAGGCATCCTCTTACAATGCATCTAAATGCGGCCGCTAACTTCATAGATTGGACACTAAAAGAACGCTTGCAAACATGATCAGAACAAAGTGAACATATCAAAATGTCATCCTTTATTTTGAAGATTGATGATGTTTTGATGATATCGAATAGAGCTATCGGAGAAACGGAAATGTTTCGTTTGCCCAATAAGCAAAATAACGGGTATTGACCATTTGCAACACCGGTGCTCATGCTTCGCCTAAAAATTATCCTGTAAAACCTCGAACATTTTCGAACGCTGCATTCTTAGAGCAAAGTTTAAGTTTAAGTTTTTGAGCTGCTATTTTAGAGTGTGAAATTCTTTTGTATATAAACTACGTCCGACCATCATCAGTGCTTTTTTCGAACCAATGGATTGTAAGCTTACTATAGCGACATTCCTAAGCCGCTGATTATCATTATTTGTGATTCAGGGTGTGCCACAAACTCCACAGCGCAACGGCGCGTGTTTGCAAAACGGGTAGCACCACTCCTACACGGATGTGATTTTGCAATCTTCATACTAGCACATTTTTGTCAGGGTGATCCCTGATGGCCCATAACAGATTATACACAGTGTTTTACGTGTTTTGTGGTGAGTACGATGGGAGTAAATGTAAGCCAGAGCCTGCAAAAGTGCAAAACCTCACCAATGTCATAGTTAGAGGAATTTGTGTTAAACTCATGGGACTGAAGGGAGCTCCCGCGCTGGATCGTCAGGAATGTGAAACCCTCATTCCGGTGACGTAAGAAAAGAGGAGACCCGCTTCACGATCCTCACTAGGAATCCAATGACTGGTGATAGATTCTCTTTGGTCACTGGTGAGGAATCTGACAGAAATCGCGCAACAGGTGTCAGGTTTTTACAGCAGACAACTTGTTGGCTATAATGGCCTTTATAATGAATACCGAAGGATTCAACTTCCGGCCTCTCGACTCTCGTATTGTCCCCACTGTTCCTAAACTGCATTTCCAGTTGCTTCAACTTTTGGGTATCTAGATTAAGGAATATTTGGATGGAGCTATTCTAGTTGCAATGAGAAAATGCATTTTATTGCCTACAAATATGGTCCTTTCCTGTATTTCTTGTTCGGAATAATGTAACCTGCACGAAAACAGTGACACACCCATGTGAATGGTACATGAGCAATGGGCAATGGGCATGCCATTTTCTTATTTAAGGTCATTGCACGGCATTGTCTTTTCACAAAGCAGTGCTGTTCTACCTCATGAATTGGTATCCGGTGTTGTTGACCGGTGCCGCTGGTGTTAGACAATGGACGCCTTCTTGGTCCAGTACTCACTCGTAAGCCCATAACACGTATAGCTATAATTATGAACTCGATTGCTGATCTGATGTATATTTTTAGAATAACAGTGAGTTGGTGTACTTACACTGGCGACAGTAGGGGAGAGTGGGGCAAAGCGGCCACCCGGGGCAAAGCGGCCACCCATCGTTTTAGCCCTTCATAGCTGGCGTCAGTTCCAATTTATGGTTTCCATTTATACTTCTCTTCACGGTCGTTCGAATGAGCCAGACCGGGGTTTCAGGCCCATCACCATTGTTCTGTGAAACACGGAAAAGCATTTCTTGCCAGGTTACCAACCATGTTTACAATTTTTAAATATTATGCTATTCCATAACCGTTTGAAATTTTTATAAGCGTTCTTGTCCATGCATTGCATGGTTATCGTACATGTATTCTACCAATTTTAATGTTTTTTACCCCACTAATAGCTAAGCTGGAATATTTTTGTCTCGGACGGTACACGAGGGGCAAAGTGGCCGGGGCAAAGTGGCCACCCCCCAATTGGCCATCAGTTGTTTCCATCTGGATAAAAAGCATTATTTATATTCACATGTGTCGTCATGCATTCATCTTGGCCACTTTTCAGTTGCATGAGTTACCAAACAATGCAATTAAATGTTTTTTCATGAAAATCCTTTCTTTGTTTACCTACAGGTGGAAGATGATAAAGTAAACATCCATCCTCGCTTAAACCTTGCCACCATCAAATACCCTAGCCGTACATGAGGCAACTATTTTGTTTCTCACATCGGGACTTGAGAAGACGCCGGTGGCCGCTTTGCCCCAGGGTATGGGGCAAAGTGGCCAATATGCATAGGTTTAAAGTTTTGTCAATATCTTCCATATGTGAACACCTTTGGAAATAAAACGCAGTTGAAATAAAAGGCAACTTAATGGGGATCACATTGGTATAGAAAGAATCTTTCCAAGTTTAAAAATCAAGCGTTGGCATCGTGACAAGCGTTAGAGTGGCCGCTTTGTCCCACTCTCCCCTACAACGTTAGTGGTTTCTCATATATGTCAATGGCATCCAGCATCATAGGCGGCGGAACGGGGAGGGCACCGTGCCCCCCTTTGATTTTGGCATTTTAACATTAGCCCTATGGGCGTTGCATGGAAAGAATGGGACCAAAAGGCGGCAGTGCCTCCCCCCCCCTTGAAGGTGTTCCGCCGCTACTGTCCAGCATTTAGTAGGAAGGAGTAAAGCCAACTATTGCAATAAATAAACGATGCGCTTTGCCTTCGTAGAGCACCATGCAAGGCAAAATTTCAAAGGAATCGTTGGATGAAAATACAAATAAGAAATCACAAACAACTGTGCCTGGAAAAAAAACACTTATCGGTTGAATACCACGTCTCAATGGCGCGTCTTGATTGTTAATAAATGAATGGGATATGAACGATCACACAACTTAACGTTAGTTTTACATGTCTTCACAAGCTTCACTTCCCGCTCTTTTATGTTTGGTGCATTGTTTAATGCTTACCTAACCCTAGGAAATCATTTCCTTTGTGCAAATGCAGCCCTCGGAAACCGGTATTTTGCATTAAATCAACCCTGCCTCGCCAATCGATCCGTTTCTTTTTTGCATATCGATGTCTACTCCTGGGTACCTGTGCAACCTACGGTAAATTGCTGCATCGTTGGCGATAAGAATGTCATGCTACAGCCAGCTGTGATGTTTCACTCACCGTTTCTAAACCAGACCAATATGTAATGTGTGATTGTGCCACTACAAACTAGCACAACTTCACACGTTATGGCGCCAAATCTGGTGAATGAAGACACAAAAATCGTAATCGCTACAGGCGCCAGTGTTCATACACGGGCTTGGGACAGTGCTATTAGAGGAAAGCGTATACGGCTATTGACCATTCCGTTGTGTCCGGGCGGAAAACCATTCATGTTCACATGAATCGGCCAACTGACTAAACGATCCTAATGGATTACAGTGTACCCTCGCCTGTCCGGCTACAGAACAATACCATTCAAAATCAGTACCGATGTCTTTGAGGAACACACCGCTCATCTTTCAAACGCCCTTCTACGAGCACTGCGCTCCTCCCAAAGTGAGATCACCTACATCGGAGTACAAGACGAACATGTCCGCCCCGCCCTAGAGCAATCAGGTCTTTGGGGAAGACTAGTCAGGTCTGAGGAAGATCAGCCGGGTCTATGGGAAGGGTCATGGTCGGGTCTCCGAGGAAGAACTGTCGGCTCAATGCGGGAACCTGACTAGTGGAGTCCGTGCGATGGCTTTCGTTGCTCTCGTGTGGGAGAGATCACTAAGTTGAGATCGATTTGGATGGTTTGACGGATGCAGAGACATAGTGAAAGATTTCCCAAGCTGTCTGCCCTTTCAATGTGACTCGTCGAGCGGCAGAATGGGTTTGAAGGGATGGGGATAAGGAGTTCGCCTCTAGCCATATCGTTCCGAACATAGGAGTGCCCACAGTGGACCCAGGTGTCCGGAGGCAGACATGCATTCAGCAACCAGTCTGGGTTAGCAGCGGATTGAGAAGGAATGCAGCGGATAATGAGGGCTTTACAGACACTCCCTTCCAAGAACCAGACGGTTTCCAATGTGCGGCCATGGTTTATTTGATCCTATCGGACACCAAATAAATAATAAAGTGACGCTCCTTGCATGAACAGCACGCAACCGTTCATAGTTAAACCGTTAACGAGCTTTTATTTGATCATCATTGGTCAAAGCAAAATTGTTACCTCTTTTGGTGAAAATGGAAACATTAAAAATGAAACACAGACATCATTATCCTCTTCAAGCCAAGTTTTGTAAAAAAAAAACTACATTATTTCAGTGAGGCTTTAACAGTCACTTGTGAGCAGTTGAATGTTGACACATTGCAGATTTTTCCAAATAATGGAAGAAGTGAGCAGCTATTTTTAACAACCACCGTCAGTTCATTGCTACTGCTAGTTATCTAGCTACATTCTCACCTGTTACTGAATGACAGTTGCGCCTCAACTCGGGGTTCATGGGCGCGCGACATCCACTCTGCGCGCCGCCGTCGCCCGCCGCGCGGTGCTAGCTGCACGCTCACTCGTCGCAGTCCCGCGCGCGACTGGTGCTAGTCGCCAGTCGGGCGTGCGAGTCTCTGGTCGCGCGCCGCGCCGCCGCGCGACTCCAGGGCCGCGGCAGAGCGCGCCGCGCGCTCCGGACAGCCGTCACCGGTGCCCGGTGGGTCACTTTTGGGTATGAAATTTGCCATAGATGCATTCGGGGGTTTCTGATGGAGAAAACGCTTCAGCGTGACGCTAGAAATGAATGATTGTGTATTATAAGAATAAAGCTGAAAAGAAAAAAGCATCACTTACCTATAAGCTGCTAAAAAGGGATATCCTTAACCCTATTAGTGGCAGGGGGTTGTTTTCATTAGTGGCATTAGTTGTTTTCATCCACCCCTCGGGTTTTTCGGGAATATCTCCGAAACCGCTGAAGCTACGATGCTGAAATTTTCTGACTTTTCCTTAAACTAAATTGGGCACATTCCCTGAAAATTTCAAGTTCATAACTTTTCCAGGGGCGGCTCCAGAGCACTGGGAATTAGGGGGTCCTATTCATGAAGCGAGTCATTTGGGCGAAGATCACGATGCTGATGTATTATAACTGTATGCACCAGTGTTACGAACAGTGAATGAAAGGTATCGTGTGATAACATATGCAAAGTTATTGTGCATCCTCTTTTGACACGTTTTTGCTATAATAGGCGGATCCAGGCGTCCAAAAAGGGGGGTTATGTTTTACCTCCCAACATAGGTGACCTGTCACCGCCTATGCATGACCAATACAATTGAAGTCGTTCTCTCATAAGAAAATTGTAACATAACAAGACCATTGCCACCCTTTTTAGAAACAGTACCAACAAAAACCTTATTTACCATACTTTTTGTGTACCCCCAATCTCAATGATCTGTATCCGTCTATGATTTTTGAAAATGCATATTTTTAGGATCCATGTGAATTCCTGGTTCATTCTCTATCGATCGGCAAAAGTTGCGTTAAGATTGGTTCAGAAACCTGGCCGTGATAAACAGTCTAAAATGTATCTGCAATTTGCCCGTTCCCCCCTCTACCCCCCTATTGACATTTTATAATTTTTAATTTTTTTTAGAAATGTAGATCCCGTTGAGCGAAATCGAATGCCGTTTGAATGTTGAAAATCGGCCCGTTAGATCTCGAGATAGCAGGGGGGTCGTAAACAGCCCCCCTGCCACTAATAGGGGTAGCCAGGAGCCTGCCACTAATAGGGTTAACCCTCGCATGTGTAGGGGGGGTCGGATGGACCCCCATGGTTTTTCGCAAATAACTCGCGTAAAAAGCGGCCGATTGCGACGAAACTTTCAGTACCCTCACATTGATCAATTTTACACCTACCCTGAAAATTTCATGACCCTGACCCAAATGACCTTTGACCTGTGACCTCTTTTCCGAGACCATGTTTGGCCGGAATCGCGATTCTGCGTATGTCGGCTCGCATTAGCCGCGCGTTTGCAAGCTTTTCGTGGTTTCAAACGTTCAAACATGTGATTTGATGTTGCTTCCATGCATTAGGGTGGGTGTCAAGGTCACCTGAAGGTCAGGTCAGGTCATTGACCTTTGGTGACCTCGGGTGACCTCGGTTCACTTTTTCGTGCTGTACATGTTTCTAGGCTAGTTTTTGGAGCTGAATTCGAATTTAGCAACCATTTGAACATTTACGAAGTAGTTTTGGTGTCTTCGTAACATGTTACGAAGCTGTCAGAGGCGGTTGACACGTACTACGAATACCCGTCACGACGCCTACTGGTTGACCTGACCTGACCTGACCCGACTTGGTCTAAATGCTTAAAGACATCATCTGTGATCAAAACTAACACGATATTCGTGATCAGCACCCCGAAAAAAACCCCTTAGCAGCCACACTTTACGACTTTCTAACAGGTCCCGATTTTCCCGACTTTGGGTCATTGACCTGACCTGGAAGGTCAACCAATGACCTAGGACCTTAAAATTGGGTATCATCGGCTTTCTCTCGTCACGGGCAACACGCTCGTTTTTTCCGCGAAGCTCTAGCTCAATCAGGGGCCAAACGGCAAGGGGGGGTCCAACCGACCCCCCTCCCCTACACATTAGAAGCTGGCAAACGCCGCACACATGCGAGGGTTAACATATGGGATGCATTGAGTTCTATGAAGATCCTTAAAGTTAGTGGAAGGCAAGTTTTTACGAGATTTAAATTTCCCGGCACTTTGGGATTGATGCACAGTATGACACCTTTTTTTGCGAATATTCATTGGAAGTTAAGAAAGTCAAACGCTATCAACAAGAACAAGACTGAAGTTAAAAGCTATAAACAAGAACAAGATAAAAAACAAGACGAACAGTGAAGTTGTACGCCTGGGTCTCAAGGCTGCGCGTTCTAACCCAGCAAGCAAGCAAGCATGAGCATGCCAAGAATATTTATCATAGTTTTGTGCTCACTTTTCGGACATATGCCGCGAAACGTTTGCATTTTATGAGCCAGGTCAGGTCACTGAGCTATGACTATGTCAGGTCGAGCTCGGCCAAAGGAGGTGGTTATTATGATCTGGGTGAGGCTTGTTTCCTTCTAGCGTTTTCTTCTGCATTGCAATTGTTGATGTGGATTGATATTCTAGGAGCTATGTGGGTGAAAATCCTTTTTCAGTTCTAAAATGAAGGTACCACACCTCTTGATGGATAAAAAACCGGAATGATATCCCGCGCCCCGCTGGGCTATTCAGCCATACGCGCCCTGCTGGGGGGGGGGGGCAGATTCTGCCCCCCCCCCCTGTCTAACTTCCGAACCGATGGTCGTAGAAAGACGGGGAAAACGGCAATCGAAAGCTCTCAACAAGGCGGATCTTAGGAGCCCAAATTTTTTTGCTTAAGTAGGTCAGAGGTCAGGTCAAGGTCAGGTCAAGGGTACAAAATGCAAGTTTCTACAGTATCGGCCTTGCACCGTAGTTGCCGAAGAATGGACTGAGACTGATTACCCAAAACGTGTTCTTAGACTACCAAGACAATATTCGTTGCACACAATGTCATTCAAAGGTCAAGGTCAAGGTCAGGTCAGGTCAGGTCAGGTCACCAAAAACAAAATATAGAAAAGGGCATGTGCGACACATGTTTTATGGGTCATTTTACTCATGGAATTCAATAGGCACACTCAATAAGTGATATGGACCACCTCTGGATGAATTTCAGGTCGAGGTCAGGTCAAGGTCAGGTCAAGTGAGGTCAAATTTTGAAGTTGGTTGTTAAGGCCTAAAAAGTTGTCTATCCGATGCAGTTTTTCACGGCGAATCGAATGGTGCTATTTTTGTTTCCGTACGAGGTCTAGAACTTCCAAAAAAATTATTTTTCAAAAAATTTGTGTGTCGTGACATCATAAAATTTTGAATAACTCCCACATTTTTGAAACGATTCTTCTAAAAATTGGTATGTAGGTGCACATAGACCAGTTCTTTGACATATATTCCGGTTTTTCGATAAACCCAAAATGTTGGATTTTATAAATATTTTCCCAAAAAGTCAGTTTTTTGGAAAATTTTTGGCCAAAATCCAAAATTTTCAAAAAACTGAGATAGCCATTTGATAGACAAAGTAGAATCACGTATAACCTTTTTTGTTACGTCTTGATTCCTTTAAAAATGAAGATGTTAGCGGCGTTTGAAATTTTGCCGTTTTTGAGGCGAAAATGGCGAACATGACGTCACTAAAACGTCAATTTCTCAAAAATTGTCCGACGGATTTCGCTCAAATTTTCAGGAAGCGTGTCAAATTGATGTATGATAAGGTACTGAAAGTTTGACGTCGCTGGCGTAACGCGTTTAGAAGTTATTGGCGAAAAACGGGAGGGGGGCAGATTCTGCCCCCCCCCCAGCGGGGCGCGGGATATGGAACGCCACAACTACCACGGTACGGGGACCCGCAGTTGCCGTATACGAACCCCAAGTCTAACCGTCTGTCCTGTCCAGTAACAGCCGATAACATTGATATCGAGTGCCAGTCCCTGTACAAGAGCAGCTGAGGTTTTCTGTGCGTGCCCTCTGACAGCTTATCGTCGTTCCTGTGAGGGTGCTGGGAAAATTTACTCAGGGTCGCTGTACAGCAGCAACTGCGGGTCCCCGTACCAAGCACCATATAAATCAATATGTCGTCGGGTTGTATTTGTATTTGTATTTGTAAAGGCACGAACTATCCACACGGATGTGGTTTTTACAGTTCTTAGTCATATGAGGTACATAAAGCGAGGGTAAAACGCGACACATACAAAAAAAAAAACATACATACGCGCCTATTCCTACTAAAATCAGCTTCAAGTGACCTGAGAGAGGAGCCGCCGCTGCAGCTGTCTCTTAACTTCCCGACTGACATATTCTCGCAGTCGTATGGAAGTCTGTTCATTTCCAGAGCTGCGCGGTACGCGAAACGCCTCTTCCCGGTTTCCGTTCTGACTCTTGGTAGAGATAAAAGATTGTCCTGTCTGGTGTGTCGCAAACGATCGGGAATGTCGCGGTTTGTGGTAAAAAGGTCGGCAAGACTCTCCGGCCTACTGGTGCGGCGGACTTTGTGGAGAAGGCAGAGGGTCTGGAAAAGGAAGAGGTCAGGAGCGTCAACCATCCCAGCGCCTCCCGCACACTTGAAACGTGGTCGAATTTACGTTTTCCGGAAACAATCCGAGCCGCAAAGTTGATGAGTTTTTGAAGGCGGTGCAGGTTTCCGGCTGCGCCAGAACCGTACACGACAAGGCAGTAGCGGATGTGCGAGAACACTAGGGATGTGATGATTTGAGGAAGGATTTCAGGCGGGAGGTAGTGACGTATGTGGGAAAGGCTGACAAGGATACCGCAGCACTTTCGGGAGACGGCAGACACGTGAGCGTCCCAGGTCAGTTGTTGGTCAAAGATAACTCCCAAGTTTCGCGCCTCAGGACGAGGGGTCAGGGAGGTGTCGCGAAACTTGACAGTGAATTTTGGGAGTGAGCGCAGATTTTGTCGTGAGCCAATGGTAAGAAGTTCAAACTTGGTTACGTTAACTTTTAAAACCGTGCTAAGAAAATAATCTCCAAGTGAGGCAAGAGCGGATTCCATGCGAACGATAAGTGTTGAAAGAGCAGATTTTGGTTCCGAAACATGACCTGAGTATCATCGGCGTATTGCACGACGAGTGCATCCGCCGCATGAAGACTCAGGTCATTTGCAAACGCGCAGAAAAGGATCGGTCCGAGAGAAGAACCTTGAAAGACTCCTTGATTTAGGGACGTGGAGTGGAAGTTTTCACCTTGCCATCAGAGCCAGTGAAGCTGACACTCTGTGTGTGACCGCAAGTAATTTTGAAACCATGAGATGTCGATATTAGAGTCCGAAGTTTTTCCAAAAGTTTCCCATGGTTAATTACTCGAAGCATTTACTGAGGTCGATCAAACAGAGGAGAGAGATTTTACCGGAATCGATCGCCGAAAGCAAGTGATCACTGATGAGGGTGAGCGCCGTCTCCGTAGAGTGCCGCGGGCGGAGCCGTGCTGGGTGGGGGAAAGGAGATGGTTGGATGATAGGTAATAGTAGAGTTGGCGCTGGACCGCCTCTCCACTATTTTGGCGATGACTGGGACGATGGAGATGGGACGGAAGTTTGAAGGATTGTTAGGATCACCGGTTTTGTGAATGGGGTACACGAGGGAATGTTCCAGGAGGCAGGGATTTCGTTGGATGTGATGCAGGAGTTGACGAGGAATAAAAGAACGTGACCTATGGAGTTAAAGGAGAGCTTCAGGAGCGGATACAAAGGCCGTCCGCACCACGAGCCGGGGAGTTTCGCATGCTTGACACGATGCGGTGCAGAGCATTCAGGCTGATAGGGTGCAGGGCAAACGAACATGTACCCCCCTCGGTAGGCGGTGGGGAGCGAAGGGGCTGACCTAACGCTCTCAGTTCATTCGCGACGCTCGAGCCGACGTTGACGAAAAAATTTATATCGTTCGGTGACACTGTAGGCAGCACCTGAGCACTGGAAGAACGCTTACTGCCGATAATGTCCTTGGTAGTTTTCCAGCAGCTGGCACGGCCGCTCTCGAGTATGCGAGCGCCGAAGTACTGTCGCCTGTCAGCTCTAAAGCGGCTCGAGCGAGACGATTCACAGAACGGTAAGATTCCGATCCGTGACCTGACATTCTGAGCGCCTGCGCACGCTGCATGATGAGTTGTCGAGTGTTGTCTGATATAGGTGGTGCTGACGGATTTCGCACAGTGACAGATTTCACAGGAGCATATCTAGAAACAATGGGTGACATGCGCTCCAGAAAGGCAGACCAGGCATCAGTCACATTCGTGGAGGAAAACACAGATGACCAGTCGGTTGCTAAGAGCGCGGATTCGAAACCAAGTAGGTCGAAACGTTTGAAAGAGCGGCAGGTAATGACTGATGGCTTAAAACGCGGACGAGGTATACAAAGAACGGCACGAATAAAACGGTGAGTGCTAAAATGACAAACGCGGGTACCTGAGTGTTTAAAGTCACGGTTTGACATGAGAACGTCGAGTAACGAGCCAGATCTAAAAGTCGCTGTGGTGATGGGCTGATTCAAAGAGTAGCTAGAGATGAACTCAAGCAAGCGCCGTTTGGACTGGGAGTCAGACAACAGATCACAGTTAAGGTCACCGGGTGCAGCTGCACGCGCCCCGCCATCCCTTAGTCGTGTCGACGGACGAGACAGGACGCCTCTGCAGAGTTGAACATCCGGTGGTTGCAGAGCCGGGTGGTTGTCGGAGCGATGTTTAGTCCATGGGTTCGGAGCCGGACAGGCGACGATGGTCAGCAGCCGCACCACGGCGAGGAGCGTCACGTACCGTAAGATGTCCTGATGCATGGTGACAGTAATATGAAGCAGCGGCACTCGCTCACTCTCGCTCACTAACCGACGGTGGTTGGATCACTTCTGTGTCTCAGTCATTCGGTCACAATAAGGCGCACTCACACTCAGGAAAGGCGCGGGGAGGGCTCACGGGGAGGAGAGCCACACTAGGGCGGCGCGTCCGCTGGGAGACGCGCACAGCCGGACTGGGTTCAATACAGCCAACGAGCCGGATGTCAATAAAGATGTAATTAACTCCCGGGGAGTGGTAGTGCCCCGTAGGGGATGTCCGGGAGCTCTGTTCTTTTATAAGAAAACTGCTCCACCGGAGACATGTTCACGAAACATTTCACATTAGCAATAGTTGGCTGGATTGCGGCCGAAAGTACGCCGCATGGAACGAACCTGAATGATACTACTGCTGATTAATGCATACGCGATTCCTCGAATAATTATTAGACAAAATCACGTCTTGTAGACGCTATTCAAAATACCTAAATCATGAGAGATCTTGGCTTGCTTTGTGCTGCTCGTAAAATGCAGGATTTGTTTTTAGATCGATGTTGTTTAATGACGGCTAGACATAAAGCGAAGATACTATGTGGAAAAGCAAAACATATTACTTTCACTGCAGGAAACAATGCATGTATTGCGCTCCTGAAATACGCGTCGCTTAATACAGCATGTGACGTGTCCTAAGAAGAGCTACAACCTTGTAGACACTTTGCATACGTTTCTTATCTCTTACATAATATGTTAACAGGTAATGACATATTCAGTCCCAGCCGCACTCGGTACAGCTTCACGGACAAATTGTTACGTCGGCATGTTCCGATCTACCTCGAGTCATCCGAATCCCATTCACATGTTTTAACTCGATTTAAAACGGTGATAAATTGAATGCTGTCATTTTTATTGAAATTTAAATGCCTACTGGTGATCAGGTATATCTCCTTGCGATGCTGAATGGTGAGTGTCGTCATAAACAACCAGAGTGAGCGCTTTACAAAGTCAAGATATTCCGGAACTGAATGCTCAGTAGCTGATAACAGCTGCGGCCGTGAATTCAACGTCATTACATATTGCTATATTAACATTTGCATACTGTAAAGCAGATGCATTAACCTCTTTTGCCATCAGCCTGTTAGATAACCTACCCAAGGCAAGGACGTAGAGAGGTCGGCACAAGTCGTCGGTGCGGGGGAGGAAAGGAGGGGCGCTGCGGAGTGTGGACATGCGTACTGTGGACTGTGGGCTGTGGACTGGACTGTGGACTGAGGACTGTGGACTGTGGACTATGGACTGTCGAGGGAGTGAGTGTAGGTGAGCGCGCTTAACTTTTTTCGAAGCGGATTGTATATTATTTTGCTCTCTTCTCTACATACATACATTTCTTATTGTACGGTCAGTTTCTTAACCCGGCAGTTGCTGGGTATTTCGCCACCCACCGTTTGCTGGGGGGGGGGGGGGGGCGTTAAACGCCCCCAGCCGATAACTCGAGAACCAATAGGCGCAGCGAAACGCACGAGGCGGCAAACGAAAGAACGCGATGAGACGCTTCAGATGAGTACTTTAAAGTTGAATTTTGAGGTCACAGGTCAGGTCAAGGTCAGGTCAAACACCTGAAATCGGGCTTTCAGTAGCATGGACTTCAGGACTTCGCATGGGCGCCTCTCGTCATAAACTCTGTCAAAACGGTGCACAATCACCATATAAGGCCTGCAAGAGTGTCAGCTCCATATAGGGGTCAGTCAAGCATAGGTCAGGTCAAGGTCAGGTCAACCGGGCAGGCACATATCCCCGAAAATGAAAACTGATATTCCAGCCTGTGACACATGTTTTATGGGTAATTTGGGGCGTAGAACACGATGGTGACATTCATTTTACCATATGTGTACGTGTTTGGCTAAAAAAGTTCAATTTAAGAAATGCGTGTATCATGGTCGTGAAGAAGTCACGAGAAATTGCCAAGATTCATTCAAGATTTTGGAAAATGCGGAATGATAATCATAATCGAAGATAGCCATTTGATTGTTCATGGTATTGGCAGTCTAATGGCGTTTACGGCATGTCTGTATGTCTATTCTGTGATTTTATATGAGTTTTTGAACATATGCCGTTTTTGGTCGAAAACTCAGAAATCGTGACGTCACTAAAACTTCGATATCTCAAAAATTTCCGACCGATTTTTTTGAAACTTTGTCACAATAAACTTCAATCAATTCCCTACAGGTACCCAAAATTTGGCGCGCCTGCGGTGCCCCGTTTTTATGCTATGGCCCGGCGAAAAAAGTGGGGGCGTTTAACGCCCCCCACCCCCAGCAACTCGCGGGTTAAAAAATGAGGATTTATTTGCAGCGTTACCCGTCACGGTATACTACGGTAACTACAGCTTTTACTCGGTGTGAGGGGTGGTACTGGTGATCCGCTGTCTTGTGGATGGATGCTGCTTGATTCGTGGGTATTTCTGACCAGCAGTCTAAGTGATGAGCATGCGCAATGCAAGACAGACATGCGCAAACAATTAATCCCGGTCCTACGCACTATATTTTATGTTAGGTGTATGTGCAATTGTGCCGCCCATATCCAGTGTTCATTCTTAAAGGATGATACACCCTATGTATTCATGAGGGGACATGCATGCTCCTCGTTAATAAGTTAGGATAGCTCTCTGTTGTCCTATATAAAGTGGCAACGAGCATTGAGCAGTTGAGCACTGCTGTGGTCTTTGTATTTGCACAAAAGCAACAACTACCAAAAAGTTTTGCTGACTGTCATGCCTTTGGTTGGCCTTTCAAGAGACAACGGAATTTAATGGTGTCATTGATTGTCGGCCTTGCATTCTTGCCACATATTGCACCAATGCAATCCACAATGCAGTCACTCGTCTAATGCGTGACAGTGACTCATACAGGGCAACATTCCTCACTCAATAACTTTTCGAAGTAGTTCATTAAAAAGTACCTTTCAATTGTGCCGATTGTTAAATGATCAAACGTTATCAATTATCTTTCCACAAAGAGTGCTGTCACGTACATTGCCTACTGATGCATTTATTTGTTTACTTTATAGCGTTGCAACCGTGGACAGGGATTACGCTGGGAATACGAGTATACAGGGTTGGGCAGATAAATTGGGACAAAATACATATTTTCATTTTGAACGCCGTAGCTAAGAAATTTGTAAACATAGGCATTCCAAATTTGAATCACATATTGTCACACCAATTTTACACGTATGTTAGGTATGTGCAATTGTGCCGCCCATATCCAGTGTTCATTCTTAAAGGATGATACACCCTATGTATTCATGAGGGACATGCATGCTCCTCGTTAATAAGTTAGGATAGCTCTCTGTTGTCCTATATAAAGTGGCAACGAGCATTGAGCAGTTGAGCACTGCTGTGGTCTTTGTATTTGCACAAAAGCAACAACTACCAAAAAGTTTTGCTGACTGTCATGCCTTTGGTTGGCCTTTCAAGAGACAACGGAATTTAATGGTGTCATTGATTGTCGGCCTTGCATTCCTGCCACATATTGCACCAATGCAATCCACAATGCAGTCACTCGTCTAATGCGTGACAGTGACTCATACAGGGCAACATTCCTCACTCAATAACTTTTCGAAGTAGTTCATTAAAAAGTACCTTTCAATTGTGCCGATTGTTAAATGATCAAACGTTATCAATTATCTTTCCACAAAGAGTGCTGTCACGTACATTGCCTACTGATGCATTTATTTGTTTACTTTATAGCGTTGCAACCGTGGACAGGGATTACGCTGGGAATACGAGTATACAGGGTTGGGCAGATAAATTGGGACAAAATACATATTTTCATTTTGAACGCCGTAGCTAAGAAATTTGTAAACATAGGCATTCCAAATTTGAATCACATATTGTCACACCAATTTTACACGTTTATCACCAATATGGTCACCGTGGTCCACCTGCATCAGTACTAATCGGTGCCTGGACTGGCCGCACGCGCGGCGAGATCTCCCGTCTGAAATGACTCGTAATTGTAGCCAACTGGCACTGCTGAGGCTCACCCAGT